>NC_142602.1:64944247-65247759 GCF_041222555.1 Hakea prostrata
TAGTGGAAGAATCAACGCTTGAGAAAATTGAATGAATTAAAAATTTTGAAAAAAAAAGAAAAGAAAAACCTAGAATCGTCTTTTCATGTGAAATTTGATAGTATAGTAGTACCTGCCAACCAGCTTCTATGCTGTTGAGATCAGAGCCGTCGAATGATCCACCGAGAACCCAAATCTGCGAGAGACTAAACTCGTTGACCTCTTCGATTGATGGGTCCCACACGTTTATTGTCGCTTTTGCTCCATACATTTCTTGTGTTGTTCCCGTGTATGCTATTGCATGCTTTGTAACCATACACAGACAAATACACACACGCACACCCAATCAAAAGGGATAAATTAACACCAAGCAAACCAAGTCAACCCGGATCGAAAGTAGGGCCCAACCAACCAAATTAGACCAAAACTTGTTGCAGCCATTGTTTAGTTTTGGAAGAGGAGAAGAAGCAGAAGCAGAAGCAGAAGCAGAAGATGAAATACCTCATGGCCATTGCCACTGACAACATCAGGAACCTCTGTGCGAGATTGAGCAAGAAGAGGGCTTCTACGTTTTTTCTTGCCAAAGTCATACAAAGATTTGGCTCTCAACACATCTTTCACTGTGCTTCTTCTTATGGGAATGGTACCCTTCGGACACCTCTCCCCTCCTTGATGCCATGTTTGCCATGCACGCCTCACCCATTCACTCCCGTTATATCTTCTTTCCTCCTCTGCTACCCCTACGTCTCTGCTCACTTTTCTCACATTTGGCCTCTTTGGTGCCACCCTCTACACACAACAAAGAACCAGCCATAAGTTAATAACCCCAAATAAGAAGAGAGAGAGAGAAGGTAGATAGGTGTGTTATGATCAGTACCTGGATCTTGTGGTTCTTTAAGAGAGGATGATCTAGAGCAGGTTGTTTGTGTTTAAGGACACAATCTATGATATCTCCATCTGGGCTCTGAACAAGATCAACCATCAAAGGTTAATTAAAAACCAAACCTACCCAGATGAAAATAAATCTAGAAAAGAACAAAAAGAGAGAAAAGCAGTGGCACCATAAAAACTAACATTGAATGATGACAACCAAATATTAGTCCTTTTAGCCTGTGAATGCAGATAATGCATACCTGTAAGGTTTTAATGGGGGGTTTGTTTATCTTGTCCAGGTGTCTCTGGATCCTTGCCAGTCTCAAGCTTCCAACGCGTCTGTAGTTCGTGTAATTCAAAGCCAGAGAAAGTGTACATGTGTGGAAGAACACAAAGAAGAATAAGGCTGAGAAGAAGACAAGAGAAGGAGGTCTACTTCTTCTTCTTCTTCTTTTGCTTCTTCTACTGCTACTTGGGACAGTATCCATGGCATTCAGTGCCCACAAGAGACCTGAGGCGCTTAGAACACCATTACGGGCAAAATCATAGAGCAGAAATATACAAACAAATCAGGGCCAACGCTCTCTTACTGCATTAATAACAATAGACCCAACAAAGCAAATTAATTAAGACAAGGCCCAAGGAAGAGACCCCTTTTTTATTGCTTTGGATGGAAAAATGGTTGGTGGGTGCACGTTAATACAAACCTGCAACACATCACTCTCCTCCTTCTGTTGTTGTTCATCAGTTGCTCTTCCCTCACCAGCTACTACTGCGGCTTCATCATCATCATCACCACCACCACCTTCACCATATCTCTGTCACCCACTTGACATTTGAGTCTGCACCAGCTGATGCTGAGATATGATGGAGCAGTGTGGGCTCTTCAAGCATTATAAAAACTTGACCTACCCTCTCTACACACCCTTAATTACACCCCTTCTGGATATCCCTTCTGCGACTTTCTCTCTTAGCCATTAATACATTTTGAAACTACATACCCTTGCTTCCTCAACCATCTCTTCCCTTTTGTGTCTGGGGTTCTAGCTTGTCTTTCTTTACTCAACTTTGGTAATTTTTTTTTTTTATTTTTTGATAGAGAAAAAAATAGTATTACTCTCAAGGAAGTATGAAACTCATATAAACACGAGAGTCTTGAGCACTGGGTATGATATTTTCTTTGTAATTTTGATTTCGCTCGAAATCATTTGAATCTTTACTCCTAAGAACCACCTATCTAACCTTTAAAGATAAGATGTGGTGGACCCATATGTTCACATTGAATGTATAGATCAACCCTAATTAAGTGATATAGTTCTATCTTGAAGATGACAAAAATAAATAAATAATAATTTGAACTGAAAAAAATCTAGGGTTTAGGAAAGGAAGCCAAAACAAGGAAGACTTGTATTCTGGAATTCTGGAAGTTTGAGTTTTGGGCTGTAAGCAATCATCCCTTGATCTGAGCTACAATATTACACTCTTTTCAAAGTGATGCATCTGAGGAATAATAAACTAATGAATACAGATAGACAGATATATAAGATGTAAATAAATTAATGTGGGATTAATAAATTATGATAATTTAATAACATTATTTTTCTTTCTATTCTTCATTCCTGGATTCTTCTTTGCTCAACTGCCTATTCAAAGAAAGAGAAATTTTGGCTTGTCAGGCTTCCTCTCTCTATCCTTCACCATACAGGAATTAACTATCAGCTATCAAAGTAAACTGAACTGACCAAACTACCCTTCACAATTATCTCTTTTTATTTATTTTCCTAATTCTCTAGAAACCATAGGTGCTCTTATTTTTGAGCACAAGGACCACATGAGAAATCGATTCCACAAATTCCAATCTAATTTGTTAGATGAAAGTGGAAACTGGGGAGTTAAACCAGGAAAAAAATGACCAGTCCCTATCATGTTCTGCTGCTGTTTACTCCAGATTTTAGAAGTAGAGTGTTTCCATGGATGACAAAGCTTGCATTCATCAGGGGTATTTATGTAACACCATGAAAGTATTAAAGTGGCTTTAAAGGCAAGCAGGAGTACTTATTGAATGAACAGTTAATGTTTTCTCAAATATTTCACCTCTCCCATCCATTTATTACTTACTACCCGACAAAGGCCAATTCCAGAATCAAGATAACATTAATAGCTTTGAATCTGTAATCTTCCAATCTTCTACCAAAGAGAGAAAAGGAGAAAAAAAAGAAAAAATCACTCAACTCACAAGAGGTGGAGTTTAAGGGTCTCTTCTTCCCTGCTTCACTTGCAACCAAGTTCTTGGTATGGTTGGTTTCCTTTTTCCCTTTTAAATGTGCTTAACGGGGAAGGGAAGTATGAGGAAGTCTTGAAGGAATAAAGAATACTGTAAGTGAACTAACACCTCATGGGTTGTTAGACCAAGTAAGTGCAAGTGAACAACCAATTAAACTAAACCAAATCAAATCGAAATCAAACCATTCCTCATTGGTAGCAAAACCCTGGTCTAATTGTCAATTTCACACCCAATTTTGTTCTCTGATTTTTTTTTTTTTTTTTTGGGGGTAAAATGGACTTCTATTGATTCAAGTGATGTGTATAGCCAAGGTCATCCTGGTTAAACACCAAATCATTAAACCATAGAATGGAATGTGGTCAGTTAGTCAAATGCACCATGATAAAAGGGCCTTCGAAGCTAGGGCATGTGCTACAACATTGACAGCCCCTAGATGGACAAAAACAATGCATTTCTAAGACATTGAGTATGGCTCATGCTTTACATTGTGTTGCCGATGGACATAGAGTCCCGCTCCCCGGTGAGTGGGTGGGGCCCGGGCAGGCCGCCCCGGCGGGGGGTGTGGGGGCAGCTCCCCCATAGCTTGTAGAGAGTCCATGTTTCTGTGGGACTCGGATGTTTTTTACAGTTTGGGCTTGGGCCTATAAATAGTTGTGACTTAGGTTTTCTAAGTGCTTATCAATATTCTCTTGTAATTGAACATTGAATAGTAAAACACCTAATGTTGGACGTAACCTCACATTTAGGTGAACTAGGGTAAAATCCGTGTCTCCTTTTCTTTCTTTATTTTCTATTCGATTGTGTGTGATTGATCGCTCTAATCCTAACAATTGGCAACCCCTAGATGAACAAAAACAAGACATTTTTAAGACAACCAGCTAGTTGCTTGACATTCAAAACAATACTAGAGAGATCAATCGGTGGGTTTACTTGGCCATTACATAGTTCACAACCTCGTGACAATCACTCTCCACAAGCAAATCTCTCATCCCTTTGTCCATGACAATCTTCGATGCCACACAAATTGCAGAGAGCTCTCCGTGAAGAGCTAAACCAAGTCTACAAGAAGCTGATACAACCTTCCATTGCGCCCCTGAGTATTGTTGAAACACCAATCGAACACTTCATTGTTAAACCTGGATTTAGAGCTGTATCGCACTACGCTTTTAGAACGCCAACTGGATTAGGAGGCGACCAAGGGACATTAAGATGGGCTTAGCAAAGAGCATCTAGGGCTGGAATTGGATTAGGAAAAGTTTGGCCAAACCCATCATTTGTTGCAACCATATTAATTTGGGATTTTTATTCCCGGGATCTGATTTTCATTACTAATAAAACCCTATTCTTTACTTACGTTGCAAGGACCTCAACTACATCCTCAATAGAGCTTTCACCCCAACTCGGAGGAGATTCGAACTTTAAACTCCTAGATGAAAGCATTAGTCTTTTGCCAATTGAACTATCCAAATAGATTTTTTTTGTTTATTTTCTTTTTCGAATGAAAAAAGTTTCACCACAACTAAGGATTACCCTGAGATGTTATAATACTAATTTTGAAAAGTTCAAACCCAAAATACTCCATTTTTTTCTGTTGTTAGTTGTTTTTGGTGAAAAATACTCAGAACTTGAATAAAAGATCATTCTGACTCGGCTGGGTTTCAGGGTTTTGAGCCCAACACTCTGCCTCGGTAAGCCAAGGGCTTTGCTGATCCTGTAAGCAAACTCTTCACCACTACAAGCTGGGTTTGTCTTAAAGCCCAGCAAGTCAGGGAATTTCAAACTGGAGACTTGTGGGAATATTGAATTAAAATAATCATACATAGTTAGCTTAAAATGGTGCAACATTAATTCTTGAAGTGGTTCAATCTAAGATTAGGATAGAAAGATGTATAAAAAATTGATTTATAAATAATTGATCCTCATGGGGGAAGAGAATGAGAAGAATAAAAGTCCATTTTCAACTGCTGCTGCTGAATATCCATTGCAGAAACGAGCCCCTGCTGCAACAAAGGGGATCTAACTGTTCTCTTGACATAGAAGATTCATTTTTTCAGCCTTTGATCTTACTGCTTGACATAGGATCTATGAGATCATGTGCCTACCCAACAGATTGTGTCTGTTTTTGAAGAATTAGTTGCCTCACAAACTAAAGGAAACAGAGAAAGAAATTCTACAAGACAATAAAAGACCCAACTGTTGAGAATAGTAATATAGGTAAAATGAGTAAAGATTTCAGTCATTAGATGAGTTGAAATGTAAGTTTGGATCCTTTCTTGGCGAAGTATACTCAATGAGTTATAGGATTCAGTTACGCGTCACGTGAAATATTTTAATCCAAGGATTAGTATAAAATCCAATGAGCATTTTTTTTCTTCTTTTTTCAGTAAGTAAGTGAGGTTTGCTAGCTTAGGCACACCTTGACTACCCCTTAAGCTGCTTGTGCAAGGTGGGGGGGAAAAAGGGGGGAAAACATGTGGGTCCTCACATGTAGTGGGGTGAGGGAGAAAAGGGAAAGGTTTGTGGAAAAGTGATGGGTGGGTCCCACTTTACTTTTCCAACTTTCCCACAAAATCCCACCAATATGTGGGGTTTTAAAATAGCTGGGGGGATAGGGTGATGCTTGTCTCCCTTCCCCTCTCCTTTGGTTTGGAAAAGTAAGAAATTTACACATTTTTCAAGAATTTTCCCACCCCTTTTTTCCCACCCCACTTTTATTCCAGCAAACAAACGCAGCCTTAGGGGATAGCTGTTATATACAATTTAAATATAAGATGAGACTTGAACCCTGTCTTGAGGGGATTCAAAATCTGGCCTCCCACATAGAAACTAGCGGTGTCAATTTGTAACCTAGATCGTTAAAACTGAACGAACTGCCTTGTTATTGTGATGCCCCGCATCTTTTTCTATTATTATTTTATTATTGTATGTGAATGTGTTAATTTTTAAGATTATTAAAGGATCCTGATGGTTGGTTTAATGATTTAATCAAATGATCTGAGTGTAGTGAAATAATAGCTTAAATAAAACTAAATTTCAATTGATATTTTGGTCAACGTCAGACATCCTTATGGGTCTTACAATAGTTGAATTAGATTAAATTGAAAACGAGAAAATGATCAGCATAATTTTCTGAACCCGGAGATACTAATATTAGCACCTCAGAGTGGGCCTTACGTAAGATAATAGAACGAGCCCACGAGCCCAAAAAGAAGCCCACTATTTAATTAAATATACATATACGTATACATAATATATTTTATATAACGTGTATATATATATATATATATATATATATATATATATATATATATATATATATATATATATAGATAATATATTATATGTTACATATGTTAAATCACCCGTAAGAGATAATGAGGAGAGAGAGAGGAGGGAGTGACACCTGCTCCCCTCTCTCTCTCTCACCTAAGGTGGTGAGCTGTTAGGAAATAAGAAATGGGAATGAGTTTGTAGTATGTAATAAGAGAAGAGAAAAAGAGAAATAAGAGGAGAGGAGGTGGCAATTTTATTCAAGTGATAACGTGGTAAGTAATGGCATAATATATCCTAAGTATATCCTGATTTTTATTCAATTAAGGTGGAAAGCAAATAAGAGAAAGGCTTTATGAATGGCGTGAAAGCAGAAGTGAGTGGAGAGGTTAAAAGAGAGAGAGTGTGTGGAAGCCATTAAAGGAGAAGAAAGAGAAATTGAAAGAAGAACTAACGTGAGGATAGAAAAAGAGGAATAAAAGGGATAAGAGAGGGGAGGAGAAGTTGTTGAAAAAGGGTTTTCGTCCCAGTTGAGATAGGGAGAAGCTACAAAATGATGTTTTTCCCTCCACATAAAATTAATTTCAAATTTCTTTTTTCTTATATAATTGTTTTTCTATAGTGGAGTTTTCTCTCTTGTCCGTGGTTTTTCCTCACAAGAGTTTTCCACGTAAATTTTTGTGTTATCTCTTTATGCAAATTTTCTTTTATTTGCTGATTGTTCTATTTAATGAGTTTTCATAACTCGACAATGGTATCAGAGCATTTTTTTATTTCATTTTATTTATAATAAGTATGCTCTGTGGTTGTAGCATAGTCTAATCAAAAAAGAAAAATTCCTTGGGGGGTTTGTTTGGTTGATTTCATCCTACTGAGGTGCTGCAATTTTTTTTTTGATTTAACGTGTTTGTTTTTTTTCCGGGTATCTTAGAAAGGTATATTGAGTGATTAAGTACATGTCTAGTAAAATTTTTGTCTAAGGAGTTTGGTACTTAAAGGGACCAATAGCATCCTTCCAGTTTTTCCTAGAAAATTTTCTACTGTACTTTGGTTCAATAATATATCAATTGGAGGAAACTTGATGGAATACTTTTCACTTGAAATAATGAGAGTTATTCTGTAGTCAACAACAGCTCATGATAGAAGCAACGGCAACAAGGATCGACATCGGCAAATTTGATGGTACAAAATTCTCATTATAGAAATGAAGATAAATGCATTAATGATAAATGATAATTGCCTAGAAGCCATTAGTAATTGGCCGATGGAGATCACAGATAACAAAAAGTGGAATAGAATAAATGCAATGGCCTTTTCTAATTTGCATCTAGCATTATCTGATGATATTTTAGCGGGCATAAAAGAGAAGAAAACTTCTAAGGAGGTTTGAGATCACCTCATCAAATTGTATGAAGTCAAGTAACTTCACAATATAAATTTTTTTGAAGAAAAAATTGTATACCTCACAGATGTCAGAATCTACATCAGTTACAAAGCACTTACATACTCTGACTTTGTTGTATTCTCAACTTTCAACATTTTGACATAATATTACACCACAAGAACGTACTGAAATTTTACTCCAAAGTCTTCTAGATTCATATGACCAAGTCATCATCAATTTAACCAGTAATATCCTTTCTGATTATATAGTATATGATAATGTCGTTGCTGCAATTCTTGAAGAAGAAAATAGACGAAAAAGAAAGGAAGATAGACAGACAAGCTCACAACAAGCAAAAGCTATGTCTATGACGCGAGGAAGGTCAATAGAACGTGATTCCAGTGGGAATCACAAACAAGGGAGGTCAAAATCTATGAGTAAAAAGAATATCAAATGCTATAATTGTGGCAAAATGGGACACTTAAAAAATGAATGTCAATTCAAAAAGGGTGTAGATAAGGCAGAAACATCTCAAGAGTGCGTTGCTGAAGGAGATATTCTTTATAGCGAAGCAACAACGGTATCCAAGGATAGATTGGAGCTCACTGATGCTTTGGATCTTGGATTCAGGAGCAACATGGCACATAACCTCTCGCAGAGATTGGTTTCACACTTAGGAACCTATCTATATAGGGTCTGCGTATATAAGCAATGATCATGCTTTGGAGATTGCTGGAATTGACACCATCAAATTGAAGATGTACGATGGTATGGTTCGCACTATTCAAAATGTGTGGCATGTGAAGGGCTTAAAGAAGAATCTCCTGTCTTTGGGACAATTAGATGAAATTTGGTGCAAGACCCACATCCAAAATGGAATGATGAGGATTGTCAAAGGAAGCGCTAGTTGTAATGAAGGTTGACAGTAGCGCTGCAAATTTGTACAAACTAATGGGAGAAACATGTTTGGAGGCAGAAGCATTAGTTGCATCAATCGGTACTGCAGAAGAGATGACGAAAGTGTGGCATAAAAAATTCAGCCACATGTCAGAGCAAGGGTTGAAGGTTCTCGTCCAACGGAGATTACTCCTGTGCCTCACAAAGGTTTCATTACCCTTTTGTGAGCACTGTGTTACAAGTAAGCAGCATAGATTGAAGTTCAATGCCTCTGATTCTAGGAGTAAAAGTATTTTGCATTAGTTCACTCTGATGTATGGCAAGCACCGGTTACATCTCTGGGAGGAGCAATGTACTTTGTATCCTTTATTGATGATTGTTCAAGAAGATGTTGGGAGTTTCCTATCAGGAAGAAGTCATATGTGTTTTCAGTTTTCAAAACATTTAAAGCACAAATTGAACGAGAAACAGAGAAGAAAATCAAGTGCTTTAGGACAGACAATGGAGGAGAATATACAGGGGATGACTTCGTTGAGTTTTGTAATCAAGAAGGCATCAAGAAATAACTCACGGTGGCTTACACTCCTTAATAGAATGGAGTAGTGGAGTGGATGAATAGAACTTTACTCGAAAGAACGAGAGCCATACTAAGAACTGCAAGTATGGATAAATTATTTTGGGTAGAAGCCGTAAACACTGCCTGCTATGTGATTAATCGATCACCATCAAGATCGATTGATCTGAAGACACCAATGGAGATGTGGACTGGCAAGTCAGTTGATTATTCATGCATGCGCACATTTGGGAGTCCTGTGTATGCGATGTACCATTCCCAAGAAATTTCGAAATTGGATCCAAAATCCAAAAAGTGCAGATTCTTGGGATATGCTGATGGAGTCAAGGGGTATTGACTGTGGGGATCCCACTGCCCACAAGGTCGTCATCAGCAGGGATGTCATTTTTGCAGAAGATAACCTGCAGAAGGAAGATTTGAGTAGCATTTCAATAGGAATTTTGGAGAGTACAACAGTTTAGGAGGAAGAAAAGTCCGAACCAGAAGATTCTTCTGGAGCAAAATCAAAAAATGAGGAACAAGTACTAGTCGAGTCTAAAACTGTAGAAGTTTGACAGTCAAATCGTGAAAGACACACACCAGCTTGGCAGTATGATTATATTTTGGAAGGCAATGTTGCATACTGTCTTTTAACAGAAGACGATGAGCCATCAACATTCAAAGAAGTGATTGATAGCTCATAATCGTCACTTTGGATGGCAGCTATGCAGGAAGAAATAGAAGCTCTTCATAAGAATAAGACGTGGGAGCTTGTACCTTTACCGCACGGAAGGAAGCCCATTGATAACAAATGGGTTTACAAGATCAAACGAAACATGATGACCAGGATAGAGTAGTATTGTGCAAGATTGATGATCAAAGGATATGCTCAGAAAGAAGGTATCAATTTTACTGAAATCTTTTCACTAGTGGTTTGACTTACTACTGTCCGGATAGTTCTGACATTTTGTGCTACTTTTGATCTACATCTTGAGCAGTTAGATGTAAAAACTGCATTTTCTCATGGAGATCTTGAAGAGGAAATCTATATGCTCCAACTAGAATGTTTTGAAGAACCAAAAAAGAGGAACTTGCTTTGCAGGTTAAACAAAACTCTATACGGTTTAAAACAAGAGCTAAGATGTTAGTATAAGATATTTGATTCCTTCATATTGAGCCTTGGATACAACATACTTGCTTCAGACCCTTATGCGTATTACAAGAACTTTGGTGTTGATGATTTCATTATTTTGTTGTCATATGTTGATGATATATTGGTATCAAGCCCCAACAAAAATCATATCGTAGAATTAAAGGCTCAATTGGCTAGGGAATTTAAAATGATGGATTTGGGACCCGCAAACAAGATTATAGGGATGCAAATTCACCAAGACATAAATAATAGGAAGATTTGGCTATCTCATAATAGTTACTTAAAGAAAATCTTGTGTTGCCTCAATATGCAAGACTGTAAGCAAATCTCTACCCCGCTTCCTGTTAATTTCAAGTTATCCTCAAGTATGTGTCCTAGCAATGAAGCAAAGAGGAAGGAGATGTCTCGAGTACCGCATGCATCAGCAGTGGGGAGTCTAATGTTCACTATAATATGTACAAGACTGGACATTGCATATGCAATGGGAGTGGTTAGTCGGCACATGACAAATCCAGGATGAGAGCATTGGATTACTGTGAAGAGGATCCTAAGATATGTTAAAGGCACCTCGGATGCTGCTCTATGTTATGGAGGATCTGAATTTACTGTTAGAGGATATGTTGATTTTGATTTTGCAGGTGATCTTGATAAAAGGAGATCCACTACTAGCTATGTGTTTACAATTGCAGGAGGAGCTGTGAGCTGGCTATCTAAACTACAGACAGTTGTAGCATTGTCTACAATAGAGGTTGAGTATATGACAGCTACACAAGCTTGTAAAGAAGCAATCTAGATAAGAAGATTCATGGAAGAACTTAGGGACAAACAAGAAAAGATTCTCTTGTATTGTGATAGTCAGAGTGCCTTGCACGTTGCAAGGAATCCAGCTTTTCATTCCAAGACAAAACACATAGAAATACAATATCATTTTGCTCGTGAAGTGGTGGAACATGGAAGGGTGGATATACAGAAAATCCACACGAAAGAGAACCTAGTAAATGCATTGACAAAGGCAATCAACACTAGCAAGTTCATTTTGTGCAAATCCTTGTATAGCTTGACAGAGACGTAGACAGCATGGTGTTGGCAAGATAGAAAATGGTGTAGAGATTGATTGGTTCTCAATCTAATATCCAAGTGGGAGATTGTTGAAAAAGGATTTTAGTCCCACATCGGAAGATGTGGGAGAAGTTGGGATGGGGAGAGGCTATAAAATGATGCCTCCTTCTCCACATGTAATTAATCTCAAAATTCTTCATTCTTGTATAATTCTTTCTCTATAGTGGAGTTTGCTCTCTTACCCGTGATTCTCCCCACTAGGGTTTCCAATGTAAATTCTTGTGTTCTCCTTTTATGCAATTTTTCTTTTATTTGTTGATTGCTCTATTCGGTGGGTTTTCATAACCGACAAAAGTAGTGGAGAGAGAAAAGAGGAATAGAGGAGAACGTGGAGAAGAGAGAGAAAGGAAAGAGGAGAGAGAAAGGAGGAGAGAGAATAATAATAAAAAGAGAGGGGAAACCCCCTGTTGGCTCTCACGTATTTGGAATAGCCGAAAATTGTTCTGAATATAGGAGGGAGAACGGATTTTTAACTGAGCCAGAATCAAGACACACATGGAATAGGAACAGGTAAATGATATCGACCAACCCATGTATGTTATAAGTAGGTGATTTCATTTAGTAGACATGTAGCATTCACATGTTAATATAGAATTGATTTTATTTACTCACATAATTTATGAAAATGCATGATGAATTGCCTTGTGAATGGAATAGAAATGCATGGGATCGGATGACAGTTTAATGACTTGATTGAATTGCTTGAATTGAAATGTCAATAGTATTCTTGAGATGTTGAATTATAAATTTGAAATGATGTTTATGCTTGATAAATGTAGAATTTTCATGCTTTCATATTTAAATGATTGGATTGTATGAATTGTGTCTAGTTTTATTCAGATGAGACTAAATGATTATTGAAATGAAAAACGTACATTGAAATAGACAGAGCATGGTAATGCAATACTGAAATTGAATATAAAAAAGAGTAAAAGAAAAAGAAATAAAATGTTAATGGCTTCTGTAAGTCCTTGTACTTAACGTACCCAAATGGGATGGCATGAAGCGGCTTCTGTAAGTCCTGGTACTTAGTGTACCCAAATGGGAGGGCATGAAGCAAGACTGAAAAGTGGAAAGATATACTAGACTGATGATGGCCTTCTGTAGAGAACACATGGCCTTGTGCCAAAAAACTAAAAGAGAATCTCTTGATGAGAACCTCTAAAACTGAGACTGATGCCACTCGTGTGGTTTATACTGATGGTGCTCTCTCGTAGCACTTAGGTCTGGTTTAATAATAAAAAAGGAAAAAGAAAAATGAAAAGAAATTGGAATGCCTAATGTTATATGACAGTGATGTGATGATTCATGCATGATGAACTATCTAACTTACTTACATGGTTGTCTATATTGCTTACTGGGCCGCAAAGCTCACTATTGTAAATTTTGACAGATCCTCAGATACGTGATAAGGGCAAGGGTGCTACCACCTGACAATGCCTTTAAAGTGAAAAATTGAAACTTTTTTTTTTTTTTTTTTGCAATTAATGTTTGTTTAACTGGACAGTAGATGTATATATATTTCTTTGAAACTATTTACTTAACTAAATATTGTTGAAAGGTCAAATGTAAACATAAAAGGATTTTAAACTGTGTACATATATTTATGAGTCAAACTGTCAAATAGGTTGTCTGTTTTTGCCCTTGAAAATGTTTAGTTTAACATTTTATTTTAATAGTTATAAACAAGTGATAAAGAGAAGAACTATCACATGCCCTAGTTGAATGTCCATAATGTAAGCCCCACCAAGCTTGTGAAAACTAGGGTTATGACAGTTATACCCTAAAGCAGTTTAATGATTGGGCTATGGACTGAAGGCAAAAACCAAATGGTTTTGGCTTGGTTCGAGCCAATTCATGTGTAGCTCTTTAGCCTGAACCATTACCTGGACTGAATCGTATTAAATTTTCAACCCGTTGTAACCAATTATTCCCTAATTTATATCTATATTTTTAGGGCAGCGCTTCTTTGGAATGCGCTTAAATCAATCTTTTTGGGTTTTCTTTCTTTTCTTGTTATAGATTGGGATACTTCAAATGGAACATGTATATATTTGGTTGTTTCCCTTTGGGGAGTTTTATGAATGATAAGAACTTCTATGTTTCAAATACATTTTTCTAATGGGTTAATCATGGTCTCAAAACCTCCTCAACCAGAACCCAAACCTCACTAAACTGAAACTGTACTTGGACTTGGTATTTTTATTCAACCCAAAACCATTAAGCTCAAACCAAGCTGTTAGACAAGTAAGCTTTTGCCGATTGAATTAAAATTATTAGAAGTAACTAAGGCTCTTTTTTATATCAATTCTCATTCCCTATTATGCCTATTTAATAGAAATAAGTACAAAAACTCATTATTGGTCAAGAATAAATAATGATTTGGTGAATTTTGTCAAAAAAATATTAAAAAATGAAAAAAAGTTTGATATGTCAAAATAAAAAATTGTTAAAAAATAATAGTGAGCAAATGAGAAAAGAGAAAAATAATATGGATTTTATAAAATAGTATATATTAACAATTTTACCCTCATCTTAACTATAAAATTTTAAATAAACATTTGCATAAATGAAGAGAATAAATTCTCACCATAATCAATAATAGACAAAAAGCCTATTATAAATTTTAGAGGATTTTCTATTATTTTAAATAAAAACAAAACTGATAAATAGATGCCAAACAATTTAAAATAATGAAATTTTTTCATAATTGAAAAAAAAAAAAGCCTAAATCTTATACACATTGAGCATTCATTGGAAGATCAATCATTAACCTGATTCCTAAGAGCACCAATCAAATTTTGAGCAATTCCACAAAAAAAACCATTTTCAAAACTTCAAAACTTTCAAACCAGGCATCCCAAGATTTCTTAAAAAATATGCCCCCCCAACCCCCAACACCCCAAAAAAAAAAAAAAAAAATCATCTTCTCCATTCATGCAGAAATGACAATTTTAGGGGATCCAGAGGTCCCCCCTCCGAATATTTTCTTTTACTTTTACAGTATTAACAAGCATTATTTACATGACATAAATGTATGCCTCAATTGAGGTAAAAACTGCATTTCACATCTATAGATATCCATCTGTTCTGTACTTTATACAATCACAAGATTGCTTACAAGAATCAACTCAGCTGGAAAATTTTCCACAGAAGAATGCCGCACTTGCTAAGTTTACAAAATCTTATCCATCCAAAGGATGTCGAACACAAAGAAAAGGATCTATCAGCCACTTGCTAAATCAGCTTCACTGTCTTCACTATCATCACTGCATTGCCAGACCAAGATGAGTTAAGCAACAAAATCATAATAGACACATGCAAAGACAACATTAGAAGCAGAGACTTGAAACTTCTGCAAACCACCCACTAATGCCTACATTTAAATGGGGGTATAGGGTTTGTTGGATTTGTGGGGAAAACACATCTTGGCACAAAATCTGATTCTTTTTACCAAGTCATATTTGGAATCCGGAAGAATGGTGGTTGCTAAATTGAATAATAAGCCTTAAACCTGTAACACCTCAAATGCCACCTAATCCACATTCACCACTTATACTTTTCCAAGTCAAAACCACTTAGCAACCAGTCTGTCAACGCATCAATAATTAGAATAGTAACAGTAGAAGCAAGAATATAATTGGCAAACATCTCAATAAGGCACATAGGTAAAACAATCTGAGTAAGACCAGAAAATGAAGGAAACAGAGGAAGGACCTCTAAGTGTTAAAGAGTTTTTTGGCAAGACTTTTCCATCAAATTCCTTCCTTCTCTGGGGTTTTTTGGTGGTTCTGCTTTGAGAGAGAAAAAAAGGGGGGGGGGGGGGGGAGAGAATTATGGTGTCAGACTTTGAATCTCTCTCTCTCTCTCTCTCTCTCTCTCTCTCTCTTTTGGGGAGGTTGCTGTGCGGCATTTTTTTTTGGTTTTGGGTGGTTTGTTTGGTAAGAGAACGATTAGTTTGGGTAAGACATAATGGTTAAGGCCTTGTATCAAGTATGTTAATGAAAAAAGCTGATTGGAAGGCATATACATGTAACAAACCCCATTTTCTTAGGCAAGGCTGAGTGACCTCATTGTCATGTAGTGTAGGTAAGTGATAGGACTCAAATTTGGGTCAATCCTGATAATCAGAGAGGGTTTTCAAACTCACAAGGTTTCAGGGTTTCAGTTTCAGAAGATTACAGGGAAATTAAGAAACAGGGTTCTAATGGTCAGATTAACATGACACTTGGATCAAACTAAGGGATGATGTTTATAGTTTAGGACAGTTAGATTAGTGTAGATTTAAGTTTGAAATATAGGTTTCCTTGGGAGTCAAAAATTTAAGAAAGGAGGTTTTCGTTTTACTCCCAACCTACAATGAAGGAATAGCCTGCAACTATTGACTGAATTTTTTATTTAATAAAATTTTTTTTTGGGGAGGGGGGGGGGGGTTTGTGTGCGTGTATTTGGTTGTTTCCTTCAAATCTAGAAACAAGAGATCTGGGAGAAAGAAAGGGGTGGGATAAGTTGCACCTGCTACTAATCTCACTGTTGACCTTGATCTTCAGTGGAGTAGCCTATAGGCTTGGTGGAACTGTGTCCAGAATCAAAGCAGGACTCTTGGACTTCAAACACCAAGATCCAAAACCGCCATGGACTCACAGCACCAAGGATCCGAGTTACTTAGATTTTAACCACCAAGGATCCGAGTTACTTAGATTTTAACCACCAAGGATCTCAGTTACTTGAACTTTGACCACCAAGAAACCCTATTCTAGACTTGAAAAACACAAGATCATAAACTCAAAAAAAGGAACACCAGCAGCTTACCAGTAGAATTATCTTGAACTGAAAGTAATCTATTCTTCCGACTGTAGGGGGTATAAATATGGCCTCAAGGCCAAATACAACTTCTAAATAAATTAGGGATACAACATCCTAATTTTGAAAGGAAAAAAAATATCCTCCCATCTTGGAGGCATTTGCATTCTAACAGTCCTAATATAAGCCAAATGAAAACGTAAACAGACTCCCTCGTCCTGAACTTGAATTGTACCAGAAATCAATTAAAAACTTGAAAAATGAGCAAAATAAAACCGAGGGATTTCTGCACTGAACTCATATACCCATGTTTTAGGTCCATTAAGTTGGCTGATTGTAGTGGAAACCCATGGAATGAAGTATCAATGCCAATGTAATCCAACCCTGAGCCTATTCATGACACAAAGAACCCAATTTGTTGCTGGATCTGCATCAGGGGGTGAAGTAGGACCCCATGCCCATCCCAAGAAGGTCCTGAAGGTCCGAAAGAAGGCCTAGGCTTGCTGCCCAGCAGCATAGGAGTTCAATCCGACAGCAGGGTAATTTTGTAAATTTGGGCAGTCACAACCAAGCCCAAAAGGTCTTTCTAGAATTTGTTTTTGAGTTTGAGTTCTAGGAGTGCTATAAATACACAGCCTAAAGCTTGTACCAAATCAGTTTTGATGAATAAAATTATTGAAGAGGAGTGGCAGCAAGAGGGCAAGGATTGAGTAGGGTATTAGGATATCTCAAATGAGGATTTCCTGCGGCAGCTTGTTCTTTGCATTCTTCCAATCAATCTTCATCCACAAGTCCTTCATCTGTTACACCATCATTCCCCAAGCCTTCCTTCCTCTCACCCCTTCATCGCACCTATTTAGATTCCCCTCAATACTATTTAGCCCTACCTTTCTTCCTACTTCCAACCCCCCCCCCCCAAAAAAAAAAAACACACAAACAAAAACAAAAAACAAAAAACAAAAAAAAGAAGAGAAAAAAACCTAAAATACGTACTCATCATTTACCACAACAGAATCCCCTCCCCTTCTAGAATTACCATCCCTCCCCTGCATCTAGCAATCAATCCCAACCCAAACCCAAATTTCCAAAACCCTAGAACCTCGAGAATTCAAATCCAAAGCTCAAAATGGAAAGTCCAGATTCATATTCCACCAACCCTAAGCCTATAAACCCTAGCCGAGCCTAGTATCCTTCTCCTACAAACCCTGAAACCTCCTAAACAGCCTATAGTCCCCTTGCTGTAAGGTTTGTAAACCCAAATTTTGCCTCATATTCATCAAGGACTCTTGGTTATCGGCCCTCATCCTACTGATGCTTGATTTGGGAGCAGTAATTGTAATTAGATTGGCCTAGAGGATCCTGATTAACTACACCCAAGTAGTCATGGGATTGAATGAGGATTAGGTTGTACATGAAGGATGTAAGGCTACATATTATGACACATCCACCAGAACCCACAATGGTGGGAGACTCGTAGACTAGGTGTGCTCTTTCTAGAGAATCCTGATTTAACTTACTGCAGGATTAATAGGAAATTCAGCCAATGAAACAAAATTGATCCATTGGGATTGGATAATACAATCCTTGAACAAGCAGGGCAGCAGTACACTAGGATCCTATAAATAGGAGCAAATCGAATTATTTTTGAACATCACTGTAGGCCATGTTTTGAGGGTTAAGGAGTCTATTCAAGATGTGCTTTTAGGGTTAGGAGTTAAGACTAATATGGGTAGGACAGTTTTGAATTTCATCCTGAATGGAAGACTACTAAGAATGGGGGTCAGTTGAGGGAATTTAGGAGTCTCAGCCAGTGGCCTTTTAGGGAAGGGTTCAGATGAGGCTAAAGTTTTACAGGAATGGGGGGAAAATATAAAGGCAGAGTTCCCTGAAGGGAGGACTTAAATTGGTAGTGTTCAAATCATGAAATTTGCAGTTGCAGGATTTATGGAAATTTAACCTAAATCTGAAACTAGCAGTTAGAGAAGTAGGGTAAACAAAAGGTCCAAGTCCTAGGTCCATGACCTGCTTGGTGAACTGATAGAACGCTGCTTAACAGCTCTTGGTGAAGGTGGTTGACTCTTGACCCTAAGTCCCAGATTTATTTGGCTGTCAATGTCTCAATGGAGAGGCTGTTCGGCAGACACAAGGAGGAAGCACAGGGTTCCTGCTGAACTTCTAATCCCAAATAAATTTTCTATTTTTTATTTTTTTTCTATCCACTTTATTCTTCCCTCAAGGGGTATTTATAAAGTGGCTAATAACCATACAATAGAGTACTTTTTGGACTGAATAGAAATAAAGGCGTCTGAAAATAACTCTCAGATAATATCCTACTTGATCCTAACTACCAACCACCCTTTTTCAAGGTATTCTCAAACAAATGATAATCACCAGTCTACCTTTTCTAGAGGACTTAAAAACATAACATAACACTAGCTCCCATGCAAGGACCTCTATTCTACACAAATTAAATGGAAAAGACTCTACCACCCTCATTCAAATTGGACCAATTAATGGATTGTGAAATTTAGTACTCAACCGAGTCAACTCATTAACCCATGTTTGAGGTCCATTAAGTTGGCCAATTACAAGGGGAACCAAACAAATAAAAGGCCCAACCCATATCCCTATCAACAATAGGTTTCTTTTCAAGAAAAAAGGCATTCTTTGGTGCGGATCTGCATCATGGGAATGCTGTAATATCCAAGCTCTTTTTACTTTTTAGAAGTGCTGATGGTGGCACACATTAAGGTAAAAATTACTAAACTAATTTGAAATATGTGTATCAGATGTTGGTTCGCTTAGGTTGGCAAATGATTTCAACAAGGCTCGAATAGATATTCAGCCCTATTGCTAAATAAAATGGATCTTCGGTAGCTTAGCATACAGTAGAAAAGCTATGGAGTCATCAAAGAAAAGATGGGTTAGATGCATGTCCAAAAGAAAGAGAGACAGAAGTCCAATACCTGTGTTCAGGAAGTTTTGATAGGCGCCTAGCTTCCAAGCCAGTGAAATATTTTTGGGCGGTTTGTATATTTTCCAGACCTGAGGATGCCATTAATTTTAGTCCATTTCCTTCTTATCCAACCAATTTGCCTCAATTGGTATGAAGAAACAATCAACAAAGGGAAAGACCAAATTGCAAGTAACAATCAAGGAATAGATGACCAACAACATAGAAAGAAAGGGAACAAATAAGTACCTTTTGTCAACTGAAATACATGAAGAATACATCGTTCAGCAGCAAGACGTACAGGTGTACTTCCATCCTTCAGACATTCAGAAAGTGCAGGGCCCAAATGCGTAAGATTGGCTGCAATAATTGATGGGTTTGCCTGCCATAAAATGTGGTTCTCAAGATTCCAGTAGGACAACCAGAAAACAATGTACCAGAAGATTCAAGAACATGAATTCCAAACAGCCGTCAGATATTGTGAATACCTTTGCAAAAGCTTTGAGGCCAGATAATGCTCTTCTTCTCACTTCACTAGAATCATCTTGCAAGGCAGTGACTATACAAGGAAAAAGTTCCAACTGTGTGTTAGAAGAATCATTTTTAGCTTGATGAAGTAAAAGCCGCCCCAATGCCTTTGTTGCAGTCTCACGAACAGGGAACTGTTAGAAATAGGACAAGAGTCAGGTGGCAAATTGTAGAACCATGCGATGCATTCCAACAGAATTATCATACCTTGTCATCTTTCAAGGCAGATTTCAGACAGTCTTGGACTGATGTGAATATTGGAGACGAGCTAATTGCGGATGGGTTGTGCCTAAGTACAGAAGAGGCTGTAAGGACTGAACCATGCCTAGCATACCATATTGGAGATGAAGCAGAGGATACTACTGTCTTCAACAAGTCTAACAGCTCACCATCCTCCATGTGCTGTCAGAAGAGTGTAGAAGTTATCAGGATAGAAGAAAAAGTAATGAGTGCACTCATATAAGAAGGCAACAAACTGAGTATATTGTGGAAAGGACCTCAAAAATTTAACAGCAAATCTGTATACAGAAAACCAGATACATCAGAGAATCACAGATAGAACCAAGAACAGGAGACAAGAAGAAGAAAGAAACAAATCCCTAAAGCAACAAACTAGGACAAAAAAGCTTACAAGATGGAAATAAATAAAAATAGTAGCATTTACAAGTAATATGCAACTAATTCAATAGAGTAGATGTAGCCAGAAATCCTTTACTTCTAATATTCAAGCCACACTTGAATTTTACATGGACACCAGGTTTTAGTTCACACTGCTATGTATTCTGGAGAATCACAAAAATAAGTATATAAAAAAAAAAAAAAAAAATCTTACAGAAAATCTTTCACCTTAAAAGAACACCTTCAGTAAAATATCATCAATCCTTTGAAGTGAAAGATTAAGGTATCTACAAAGATAGATATCGGAAATATATACCCCTCTTTATTTTTTTCCAAAAAGAAACTCGTCCCAACCCTACCCCTCTCTCACTCTTCTTCCCCCTCTTTATCTCTGTCATAGTATTTCACCAACTCTAAACCTTGACAAAGCAGTTGATTGCAGGTTAAAAAGAACTTCAAAGCCCAGCTCTCTGCAATCATAACAACAGACATGAGATTCCCTTTCTATCCCTATTGATCTGAATTTTTCTCTCTTATTGGTTTTACATGGGTACCTTCTCTATAAATAGAGTGATTATGGAAGATGACCCTTCTCAAATGACTTACATTTGGCACATTCTTTTTAATTCCTAAATATGACCCTTTTCTTGATCGATTTCTCACCCTAACTCCCATCTCTCTTTGTTACCAATAATCAGTTGGGCTTTAATTGCCTGTCAAATTGATCATTGTTGTGTCAGCCAGCCTGAGCATATTTCTTTTCAAATTTGTGTTTGCATTCTATGCATGGCGGGAGATCTCGCGAGATATCTTGCTTTTTCAAAGAAGCGAGAAGAGAAGGAGATTGAGAGTAGAGAGTTAAGATATCTCGCCATATTTTGCCTTGGATCTCGCCATATCTCTCCAGAACTCTCAATGTTTGCCCTTTTTTTGTGGATTTCGGCTGGATTTTCACTCGCAACTACTCTTAGCACATCTACAATGTCGAAGAAAGATCAATCATTCTCTGATTGTCTTATGAATTTATGATTTAAAGACTTATATAGAACTTCTAATGGTTCTATAATTTTATTATTCTATTCATGAAACTTGAGATTGAGATACTCATATGGATGGAATTTTGATGACATTTAAATTATTTGATATATTTGATACACTTGCTTTTCATTTATATGCCTCAAAGGTTCTATATTACATGTTGTATAACCTTGCATTTCGTAATCCTACAACATTCCGGTTTCACACTGTGGTAGACTTAGAAATCATACTTAGGATTGTCTTCTGACAAATCCAAGGCCACCAATGTGTTCAAAAAGCCTTAATATGCTAAAAACCAAGTTTCAGCCCAATTGGGATCCTAAAACCCACCGAGATGACAACAAAAAATTGCATATTTCGACTGAGATCTTGGTTTTTCAAGCTTACGAGATCTCGCTCGAGAGCGAGATCGTCTACCATGATTCTATGTTCTTCTGATTAACCCCCACTAATATTTTAGTTTTTTTAATGTTTCAATATGACCAGATTTCTGATGCAAGTTCTCATGCTCCAGCCAAAATTGGTTATGATATTGTGATGCAGAAGCTCATGGTAATTGTTTTGTCTTTGATCAAGTTACACAGTTTATCTCAGTCTATTTCTGGCCCTGCTATATAATATTCTCCATCATTTAACTCATCATTATGTCTGCCCCAAGCCAGGCTTGCTGTTTTTTTCCTTCCTTCTTGAAAAAAGCATTAGGCAAAACCTAGCTAAAATGACCTCCTATGTTTGGTTGAAGTTTTAAGATAAGCTAAGAAGCTCATAAATCTCATTCTGGTGAGTGAATGTTTTCTTTTAATCTCTGTTCTCTATCCTTCCAGTCCTCAGTATTGAGTTGTTTCCTCCATCTGCCTGCCTGCTCTCTTGTTTATCAGCATAATTGTGCAAGCATGCAGTTAGGATACTTTGCCACAGGACAGATTGACCCAATCCCAACCTCACAAGATTCAGCTCCTTGTCAATTCTATTACTGTCTGGTGCTCTTGCCGCTTTTTCGTACACAGACAATCATAGTAAGCAAAGGCTGGCATAACCTAGGCTTCATGGTTTCTGGAAACACCAACACCCCCTTCAACCCCCCCTTGCTCAAACTCCTACATTTTCATGGATAATGTGAGCTGGTAGTGGCTCTGAAAAGCTGCATACATAGCTCCGACCAAGCAGGTTCATGACTGGTCTAATGAATAAATCTAAAGCAGGAATACATACCTATGTGGTATGGAAATAAGACAGGGTTGCACTTTCTGTAGCTAAAGGGTAACCAATATATTCTGCATCCGGTTTAGTTAAATGTGTTGACTCCACTGCTTTCTGTCTATCATCAACCATATTAGGGAGCTCATGCAGGTCTTTGGAGAGGGTGGCTTTCTAGATGTATAGTACACTGTTAGGATAGGGAGTTACTGAACGTTTTTTAATTTTAGTGGCTTCTGTATTATTTTTGTTTCAGAATCATAAAAGCTTCTGCAAGGAATACAGCTTTGCCGTCCAATCACTCATCTTCATTATCTTTTTCTTGTAACTTAGCGTTGGGGTATACATCAATTGGGATTAGACTAATCACTTCAGGTTATAATTGCTGCCAACTTAACACCACTGAAACCCAACCAGCTAATACTGATCCTAATCTCATAGACTTACTGGTAAGCATGGTCAAGCAACACACACTCACAACTCAGTATGTCTCTGTGACAAACACACATGTTCTTCTCCACAAATGCAAATTCACTACAACACAAATGGAGCAGCCTACCTTCAGCAAAGACTTGGGAGAGTTTGTTTGATCCATGTCCTGATTCAGGACTCAGGAGCGGCTACTTACTTCAGCCAGTCCAACAAAAATTTAACCCAGAGCAGCCAATTCAATTACTGAACCAATTCCTTACAGGATCTTATACAGGCACTATTGAACTGGTAATAAATGCAGTTTTAATCAATAGAATACAAATTAGGGTAGCCTCTTGCCATGTTTATACCTCAGATATTGTGCCCAATACTCTAGCAGCTAAGCTCCGTGCTGGATCATCATCAAGATGAATCAAATCCTTAAGAAGTACATACACCCGAGATCTAACAGGAGTAGAAACACTCTTTCCAGCATGCTTTAACACACCCTTAAGTGCAGTCAACACAGCCTCCCTTACCCCACCATCTGAAGCCTGAACATGATGCAAATTTGTCAAAATACTTTCGGTTTTCAGAATTCATTATAAATGAGTATCTTAGACACATGCATCACCTGCAATGTTGACAGGAGGTCACTAACTAGAGGGTCAACACGAGTACTGAGGGCACTAAGCTTTCCAAGCGCAAGGGCAGAGCTTGAACGAACTATCCTGCATAGACACAAGTAAAAAAAATAAAAAATAATAATAATAAAAAAAGAGCAGAAAACACATATGCTAGGTGAAAACATGTTCTATCTATCTAGACAAAAACCACACACTTATATAGAAACATTTGAAGTGAAGAAAACTACGCATCAGACAATAATTAGAAATATCCAATCAAATAGATTCTTCCTAGACAAAACCAAGAAGATGAATAAAGGTGTGTCAGGGAAGGCAATAGATACGGTGAGCCTGTAATGCCATTCCATTTATCTCTGAGGAGATTTATGGGATCTTTACTGTTTGACGATAGTGTTGGGCAAGGTTTAAAGTATTCTTCCATATCTACTGGCAAACATCATCTCTTTAAGGTCCCGATATGTTACCTAAACGAGAGTGTTTTAAGTAGTTGTAAGAAACCTCAACCTGTATATATAATCAATTGAATGCCCTTGTCACCTTGTACTTAATGCTCCTTTTCATAGTCAGGTATTTATGCATTGATAGAATTAGGAAAAATAGGAAAAGAAAAATTCTCATCAATTACGGATTTGGGGATTCTGATAAGAGTTTTCAGAGTTTAGAGATTGAAGGTGATATAAAGGATCATAGTTCATGAAGAATTAAAGTAGGATGGATGACATGGAGAGATAAGTAGATGAACAAGCTGATGTTTAGCAAGCATTATGCTAGAAATGCATGTAAGAAGAGGGCAGGTTCACTAAACAAATTAGTGGACCAATCCATCGGTTCAACAAGCTTGGGTATGGGCAAGCCTTCTTGGGCTTGGAGTTACCTCGTGTCTCAAACCCTGAACATGGGGGACAAACTATTTTATCAATTATTTCAAGTCTATTAAGTGGAGGCATAATAGTCCCTTAATAGTCCCTTTGTCAAAACCTGTAAAGCCTCCCTAGAAGAAGCACTGGAGTCGTTTCATAAGATGCTGTCACAGATAAAAACAGCAGTGCAGAACACTTGGTCAATTAAGAAGAATCAAATGGAACGCATAGAAGACTTAGATGACCTGAGTAATCTTTATTCACTTTCAGAAATTATGAATCCTAGTTTATATTTCTCAATTCCTAATTCTAGATCATTGTAGAGGCTTTTCATTTATTATTCCTTCTTTCGGATGAATATGCGCGTGCGTGCAGTCGGGGGGTGGGGGTGGAATGGTGGATAAAACAAAGATTTGATGCTCTCCTATGAATTGGCAAGTATCTTCCCAGTCTTCCTAAAAGCATATTGTTCCAATCTGGTAGGAATTGAACATGTGATAAATAAAATGCCTAGAAGCCTTGCATATCACTGTTACGCTAATCATGATGATCAAAAAAGAAAATTTAAACAAACCTTGCATTATCTTGTAGGCACTTGATAAATGTTGTTTGAAGCTGTGGAAGAAAAGGCTTCAACGCTATTCCACCCTTGGTTATCATGATGCACAAAGTTGATAAAATGGCACTCTTGACCTGCCAAGGGAACCGATCACCAATTATCCGAATCAGAGGCCTGTGAAGAAAGCAGAGTTAATCAGTAACCATGTAAACATACTCAAAAACAGTGGTACCAGATACCATGTAGCATAGCAAACTAGTAATCTGTGGGTGGCTCATATATACACACACACACAAACTCACATTGTTATAAAAGCAAGAACTCAAGAAAGATGGGCTACAATTTTACTTCCTAAAATACCCTAAAATATTTTTTCTAATTCCCTTATGTACCCTGTGACTCTTACACTTCTCAATCAACTTTAATATACTTTTTGCCCTTTATAACTCTCTATTGATTTCCCTATGAACTCAAAGAACATAACAACATTTTTACTACATAAATACTTATTTTTACTAGTTCCCTTATATGCCTTTAGAACTTATACTTTGTAGTAATCTTTGATATACTCTTTTAATATTTGTTACTCTCTATTCACTTCTCTTTACTGCATTGTACCTAGACAAATACTTATTACAATAATTGCATTTACTACAATTACAAATAAAATTTATTAAAATAATTACATAGTAGAGTAATTACAGCATCTTATTTGTAGGTTCAATAATTAAGATACAACTAATGACTAATGTAAATCACTTCAATTAGAAAAATGTGAATTTTTTCAAGTTTGGTCTGGACAATATGCAATGTAAACATGAATTATATAATTCATTTAAGATTCATATTTGATCATACACCAAACATGCATTTGCACGTGCAACCTTACTACTACATATTTTCCCAGGTTAGTATTAATAATCAATAATTAAAACCTGCAGGAGGAGAAAAGTAGGGAATACACAGAGGGAAAAAGGGAGTTCTGGAAAAAGAAAAAAAAAGTGGGGGGGGGGGGGGGTGGTTTGGGCTGAAAGAATACTCCCAAAAGTCCAAGAGAAAGGTCAGCGGAGTAACAAGAGGGAAACATTAAATCCCAGGTAGCAATAATGTGACTCTTGCTTGGGGGACAATAAAAGGCCTACGGTGGGACAAAACTGAGTTTGAAGCTGACATCATTAAAGATAGGCCTCCAAATTTGATCAAAGGAGCCAGATGTGGTAGGCCATCTTCTAAGATTAAGCTCCAGCCAAACATGGGTGATGGTAGGCCTAAACACCAACTCTCCAATAGAGCCACAGGTTGACAAACCTGAGTAGCATGACAACACCCACTGCCATTCACAGTCAAAGGGAAGGGAGCTGCTACTATGGGGCTGAATGGAGGCTAAGACTCTATGCCAAATTGCGATGGCAAATTAGCAGCTGAAAAAATAGATGGTGGATGTCTTCAACATGGTTCTAACACAGTGTGCATGAAGGGGAAAGTCAGATGTGACAGTGAAGAAGTGATTATGTGGAGAGGAAAAGGTTCAAGGTACTCCAGGAAGCAAAATAGTGGCTGAGAATATTGCCTCTAACCAAATAAAGTTGTCCCTAGGGGGCAGACTGGCAGGCTAGGGTGGTCTGAAGAAATGCCAAGTAGAGGTAGTGTGGTGTTAATCATGGTTCAAGATCTCAATCACGAGGACCATTCCACCAACTCAAAAAAGAGAGTTGGCTTGACATCTCACTGAGTTGTTGGAATTCACCCAGCTCGAGGGATATAAGGGCTCATTTGAGGCTGTAATTTTCTGTCCAGCCTCTTTCAACCCTTTTTGAACATACTGGATGCCTCAGATTTAAAGAGGGAGGGGGGGGGGGAAGTTAAATGTGAGTTTCACTTTGGACCCCAAAAGGGAGACCACTACACTGAAGTGAAACCTTAAAATTGCCAATTATACACAATTTCACATCATATACTCATACATTAATGCTGACTTCAAAATTCAAACAAGTCTAATAAATTACACAAGTTCATAGTTCAAATTACAAAGTTTAAATGATAATCGAATCAAAGTTACAACTAGTGATTGAGACTTGAGACTATAAGCACATTGTCTCATCTTGCACATCACCTAGTCTTGCTTGCTGGGAAAAGAGAGATATCTTGGCAGATCTCAGAGTTCCCCGACCAGGTGCCAATTTTGGAGGGGAGACAAGTTATCTAGATGTCTATGTTTGGGAGGTGGGTAGAGCCGTAGAGGTAGAAGGGGGTTTCTGAAGTGTTTTTTTTTTTTTTTTTTTTTTTGGGGGGGGGGGGGGGGGCTAGCGGGTAGTGGACTAATAGCTCAATGAAATTAAAGTGGAAAAAGGGGCAGCCTTGGGGACTGCAAAAGAGTAGAATGGTCACACTCCAACCAGACTGGAAAGAATGCATAGAAGGTTGTAGGGGTCCAGCCAAGAGGAGATATAACAGCCATTGGCAATTACCAAAGAGGTGATCAAGAAGGCAAGAGGTTGGACAAGTACCAGTCAACTCCAAACCTAAAAGGGGTTGGAAGGTTGAGGAACTGTCGAGGAGTCCTGTTTAAGAAGATAAAAGTAAATCCAAATAGTGTCCTGCCAGTCTGTGGGAGATTCTTCAAATTAGCTTATGGCCTATGATGTTATAGTCACGACTACAATACATGCCTAGGCCACCTTCAGATTTGAGACTACAGATGGAGGACTAACAGATAGGATGAACAATTTGATGGTTCATTTGCCTTCCCATTGAAGGTTACCGAATATGGATTCCATAGCTTAATATGTACTTAGCATGGTGTAAATGCTGCACCAATAGATATATGACAAATGGAGATGGATTTGATCAGCATGAGCCTGTCAGCATAGGAAAGGAGCTTACATAAGATCTTATTTTAAAATTCAGAAAATGTGCTTCCAAGATGGATTTCAAAAGAGCCAGAATCAGGTTGGAATAAAACCCAAGATAAACATTCAAGGGAAACAGGATTATAAGAGTCACTGCTATAACCAAGTCCATGCAACATTTAACTTCAAAATCAAATAAATAACAAAATGGGGAAAGTTCTCATGGGTGGTCCACATAGGGCCCACACAGTCCACGCTTTTAGCCAAGTGTAAAAACAATATGGGAAGTACGATCACTGAAAGCATGGTTTGGATTAGGCACATACCAAATTTCCAAGTTCAGTTCAGTTCAGTCATATGCTCTCCATGCATTTGGCAAGCACCCTATCAGCCTTCCTTGGAGCATTATTTTTCCATTTAGGCAAGAACTTGACATTTGTAAAGCACAAGATGAGGACATCATCTCAGCTGAGCATGGGTTTAGAGTACACCATAAGAGGGAGTCACAAATATCAGCCATCTGCTGCTTCTGGTTTCTATTTATTTTGTTTCAAGTTCATAATATAACAGCTTTTTTATGTTGCAACTATTTCTATTCCTCCTGCTGTTGTGTCATAAATTGTAAATGCTCTATTCTCCCCACTTGTTTGCAAGAATTGTCTTCTCCCCCCCCCCCCCCCTTTCCTTTTTCTTTTGATTATAGATTTTCTTATGTAATATAACAATGATCGTAGAACCCAGTCTTAGTGGCCAACTCAGTGGTCCAAAAAGCACCAAGATCTCGGCAGGTACGGTTAATTTTTCCTGGGAACTCGTCTTGATGGATGGTAGGCTGTGAGTGATTCAGGGTTTAGGAGAAGTAGAAAAATACGTAGGGGGATTACGCAAATCTGGCACCAAAGAAGACCATTTTTCTTAGCAAACCACCTAAGGTTGATACAACTATATGAATTGGGCCTTCATCAGTCAGGCTCCCCTTGAAATCAGCTAACTTTATGGACCTTAAACAGCATACATAGAATATGGAGATCCTGATACTCAGTTTTTGTTTTATATAAAGCCTAGTCCTCATTAGAGTTGATAGACGTTTTCTAAGTCCTTATTAGTCAAAATATATTCAATTGATCCTTGAGAAAAGGTAGGCTACAGTATATGATTAGGTAGGAATTAGTTAAGAGATGTTCTAGGATTCCTCACTTTCATGCAATAGAGACCTCTTCTCTTACTGTTTCAGTTTCAAAGTCCCTAGAGGACTCTTTATACCGAGTACACTAATACCCTACATAGAAGAATTCAAACACTGGTATTTAGAAAACTTATTGAACTATAAGCTGTTGGAGCTGTAGCAGTGGGAGTAGGACTCAATGAATGCCAAATCTAGGACCTCAACACTGCTGCACAGTATATGATATGGCATCTCACAAGATATCTTGCTTTTTCTATTTAGCAAGATGAGATGATGTGCTTAGAACAAAGGGTATCAACTCTCGAGTCGTAAGACTCGTAACTTTGATGATTGGACTACCATTTTAACTATAGACGTGTAATGTATTGAACTTGTTTGAACAAGATACACACTGCTTTCATAAATCTGAGGGCATCACTGTGTTTTAGAAGGTCTTAAATAGCCTAGATAGGAAGTTTCAGCCCCAAATAATACCCCTTGAGTTGAGGGGAAAAATCAACAACTTAGCAAGATCTTGCCAAACTTGAATCAATTCCCTAACTTGGTATGACGGGATTGGCCTTAAGACTGAGTTCTTGATCCATGGGCCAGTGTTCTGTCAAGTTGATCAAGCAGGTATTCCCAGGAAAGTGTTCTAGGCAGGAAAGTAATCAGGTTTCGGACCTTCTTCTTCCCCTGTCAAATTTTACTTCCGCTTTCCAACCAAATTCTTGAGTCTCCCCTTACCACCCCCCACCCACAAAAAAAAAAAAAAAAAAAAAAAAAAAGAGAGAGAGAGAGAGAAGAAGAAGGAAAAACTCACCCCCAAATTGTTGTATTAATAACCTTGCCAAGAGTACCTTCTAGGCAGCCTTTGGGTACTTACCCTTGGGTAATTCTTGAAAAAAGAGACCTCCATTGAAAAATCACAGAAGGGTGGGAAATTAAAATTTACTTCTAAGATTTGCCTAAGCTAGCAAAGGGAATACCATACTTGAGTTGATCCATTGTTTTAAACCAGCAAAACCAGTTAAGTAAAAATACATATAACAAAAGCACTAAGATTATTTACTATTGTGCTTGTTCTTGCGGATGTAGCACTTTAATACACATCATGTTTGATAACTGCAAACTGTTCAGCCAAGGTCTACCTACCAATAGTCTGACCTGGCTGGTTGCAGATAGTTGTCAGGGGATCACCAAGGAAAGTATTGCTCGGTACAAGAACCCTAGTCTCAGCTGACACTTAAGAAGCATATAATTTAGTGAATAAGTATTGTACTGATTTTTTGGTCAAATAATTATTGTACTTCAATCAGCATTATTTGAGGTCATACTTGATGCAAGTAATGAAGTCCTAGATTGATACAAGTTCAGTTAGGAGTTAATACAGGATCTCAATTCAAAACCATGCCAATTTGTGGAAATTAGGACTAGGATTGTGAAATCTGAGATTTAAGTTTTCAGGGTTTACAGATGGATTCTAGAGCAGGGGTTTGGATAGAGTTCTAATGGGGAACAAAGGGTTGAACCATTCAAAAGTAGGGCAAAGTTGAAGGGCTAGAATGATAGATCTGATATTTGGGTCTTGTTGAGAGAAATTAAAGAAATCTAGATCTAGGATTTCGGGCGGTTGGATTGCAACCCGATTCAAATGGTTCTGTTAGGAGGATAGGAGGACAAGCTGGATTGGGCTGGGCAGAATCTCTGTTAGGACACCTTTGTGTATGTTCTCATAGAAGATAGTTCCAGGTCAACAGTGCCATCCTTGAAAAGGAAAATTAGGGGTTTATAATGGTTAGATGCAGCAGCAAGGTTGATCAGATATAGGCTATGATATGGGGGGGGGGGGTGCTGTGGGTTGAATTTGAATGAATTGGATACCTACGAATGGAGGTTCCTGTGAACAAAACTAGAGATGAGAAAAGAGAAGGGAGGGGGGCTGAATCCCGTGCAAGAGAGGTGACTTCCCAACTCAGAATCTTGGGTTGCTGATCAGCAATGAAGGTTGTCCATCAGTCGGAACAGAAATAAGGTCTTAAAACTAAGCAAAAATGGAGCTCCAGACTCCTATGCTCAAGTCTCATGCAAGGAGTCAACGAAAAGCTTAAATAGCAATCAACATTTCATCAACTCAGTCCGTGTATTCTTCTCACTTCTCAGTTGATGCGATACAAATATAAGGGGTGTAATCAACAAGAGGAAGGCAAACTAACTTGATTCCTTATTAATCCCAACTCCAATTATATTTGGAAAGGGGCCCATATCTTCTAGCCTACCATGTAATTGACCCCAAAAATCTAATTAAGACACGTGACTAAGTGGTCACATGACCCCTACTACATACTTAAACTAATTAAAAGAATTCAATTCATGTGACACCTTGGCACACATGTTTTAGGCCATATGGGAGGGCACATCACCAAGTGAATCTATGGAACAAAGGTCCCAACCCCTATATGACCCAACCCTAGGCTTACTCCCAACCCCAAATTGACTGTGCATCAGCATTAGCTGGTCTGCCCCTTTGCATACACTCCTCTTTTTCACACACTGAAATCTACCTCTCAACATTCCCACACTTCTCAGGTCTCCCAAATTGTATTTTATGGATAACACTGCATTTCTTTCTCTTTGCCAATGAAAAAGCCCCCCATGATGCAATCAGAACAATAAAATGCAAGTACCATAATAAATTAAGTTCAACGACGTATAACTGTACAAGTACAGACAATGATTCTTTGCTTCAGCAATAAGAATTTAACTAAGAAACCATCTTTATATACAAAAAATTTCATGTACATACCCAGTTATTGGAACAACAAAATCCTTCAGTGTTTTCTCACTAGTCACTTCGATCAACTCTCCTAAACCGAGTGATGCTTGCTCTCTTAGTTCTGCTGAGCCACTTATTAGGCCCTGAAGGCACAATAAATACATAAAAGACAAAGTTCAGTCAGAATGTGAATGCTAGTGCAAGAATAATAGTCTATGCCGTACAACACAATCAAAGCAAACATTGCTTTCTATAAACAAAACTCATATACAAGCAGAAAAGTAAAATTATGCTAAACATTATAAACTAAGGAACAAAACCTTGATGAACAACATCACAAGTCTCCTTTGAAATTTATTCCAGAACAGATGAAATATAAACTGGGATATTCATTAACAGCCCAATTCAATTAAATAATCCATGGAAATAATTATTGAAAGTTTAAGAAAATCAACAGATTACAGCATAAAATCTTTGTCATGCCAAACACACTAAGCACTTTCTATTTTTCAGACTTGGTGATTCTCCAAAAAGAAATTGACTCAACTTTCTATGATAGAGAATATTTTCATTAATTTAAAAAGGTAGAAAAAAAATAGAAATAAATATGTATACATAAAATGCATCTAAGAAATATGCGACAGCAAGATTCATTTTGGTTAAAAAGATAATATAAAGCAATACACACAGTTGTTTTTCTATAAAGAATTAAAAAGTAAAGAGAATCAACAATTTTCCAATAATTTTGAGAAAAATAAAAAGTAATATGCAACAACTCACAATATGCACTTTTTATATAGCATCCATGATTTTTATAGTAATTGCAAAAGAAAATTGAAAAGGAGTACCTGAAGAAAAATTGGAAGCAATGGCTGAAGAGCTTTAGGAAGACAGAAACCAGGTATGAGAACTGCTCCTCCCTGAGAATCCACCAGACAAAAGAATTAGGGATGCAAATTTACTTCGAGTTGCCTGTGCCTTACAGCAAGAAATAAATAACTTCAGCATGTCAATGTATCCACGGACTTGGAATTAACATACCTTCCTTTTTCTACGTTCTTTATCTCTTGCTGTGGATACAGCATCCCTAACTATCTTTATGTAGGACGGAAGCACTTCCTTGGGAACTGAACCAACAACTCGTGATAAAGCTTCCCAAGCAGCCTGTTGTGCAGAAGGCAACATTCAATCTTTTTGTATAAAGAAAAAGTAAGCAACAATAATATCGCACAAGCATTTACCAAAACTGTAGCTGAATCTGAATCACTTAGCAAGACAATAAGAGTTGATATCATGCTGGGAGCTTCTTCAACCAAATACAAATTGCTGTGTTTGAAGAAATATCCAACTAGATAGCACGAATTTCTTCTAATTGAAGCCTGAAAAAAGTGAAGAGATTAATTATATAGGGAGAAAAACAATATGCATAGGAACATGTATAAAAAAGGGTAGCTTAGCATTACAATTTTGACAAACACCTATAGATAGAGATCAAAGATTCAATACCTGGTTGTCACCAACGCCTTTAAGAAGTTCAGAAATCAAAGATTCAACACCTTCCTCATCAATGACCAAGACAACTGTTTCTGCAGCTTTCTTAGCCAGACTTTGAACATCCTAAAATTTATGTAGCATCAGTACAACTGAACAATGTGGCTCTAAATTGAAGAAGAGGCAACAAACGGAATCAAGGTCAGATCTTGGATGGTTAAAATGCAGTTAACTTGCAGTTTATTTTTTTGGGCAATCCCCTTTTTTGGCTTTTTTCTGAATTGATATGAATTGCATGGAGATAACAAACCCCAAGAAAAATAACATTTTTGAATGCCTTTTCCTTACTCTGAGTGAGAGAATTTTGCAATCTCTTACACGTTCAATAAATATTTAACCTAATATTTAATGAACTTCTTCATTAGAACATTACATATCAACACTTAATTATAAGACATGAGTCGGAACCACAAAGAAATCACAGGAAGCTCTTCTCATGAAGATGTATTTGATAGACTTAGCTGTGTTTCTCCTTAATACATGTATAAGAAAATTATCATTCAGGACGTCAACCTAAGCCTGCAAGTCAGACTGAAGATGCTTGGAATATTTAATAAACACCCTCTGAAACATGAGAAGAACATTTTATTCAGCATTAATCATTATCCGTCTTTGTATCTCTCTTGAATTTAATATCACCATTATTCATTGCTTTTGCAGTTCTCTTGTAATTTGACTGATCCAGTGTGATACAACAGATCCATTGCATTTCCAGCCATCAAGGAGTGATAAAACCCATAAAAATCTAGACTGCTCCAGCATGTATATATATACACATATAGGATCTAGCAGACTTTTTCCAGCGGCTCCAGCTACCTGGCTTGCATGGCCATAAAAGCACACAAGCACCATGTATTCTGAGAGCTTACAGCAACACAAGTCCACTAAAATCCTTTGAAGACCAACATCAGAACCAACAAAAAGGGCCCTAGTGTTGCTATTTTTTTGCCAAGCTAGAATAAGAAAATAGAGTCTTCTTACCTGGGGCCCTAGTGTTGCTATTTTTTTGCCAAGCTAATTCTCGTTTGAGATTCACTAGCAACCCCCCTTAACCAAAATAAAGAGCCTTTTTCCTTTCTTCCCCTTAATGGGGTTTGGCAATGATATTTTGCGCCCTGGCCAAGTAAGTTTGGCTCGCCATCGCCCCCTTTATTTGAGTAAGCTGAGAACGACAATAAATACGAGCGCCAAAACCAGCTGAAAAACTCTACAGCGCGCGCTTATTTCCCCTTTTGAGGATCAAAGACCTTAAAAATGGATAAAACACCAGATAGATGAGGACTAGAAATTGCTGAGGCCCTTTCTTTTTTGTTTGCCCTATCTATAATAGGGCGGGTATAAAGAGCCTTTTTCCTTTCTTCCCCTTAATGGGGTTTGGCAATGATATTTTTATTTCAAAAAGAGGGGAAAAAAGAAGAAGAAAAAAACCATAACATATGAAGATTCTTTTTTTTCCCCCTTTTTTGGGGTAGGATAACACATATGAAGATTCCAGTTCTAGGATTTTATGCATCGACTAATTGACTCTTTACATAACATATAAAGATTTGCTATTCCGATCAATCAAGTCCTTTGGTCAATAAACATACAGAAAAGGCCAATGAATAAATTTTAAAATTAATTAAACCACAATCCCATGACAGTGCCAATTGAATCAACTCAATGCCTGTTCAATATCCTGAAAATTTACTTTAGGGATGGTTATCTCACCATATCACTGTTGCCCATTGCAGATAGTAAAGCCGGAAGAACAGTTCCAAGGTGAAAATTAAGGCCAGATCCTGCAACCTCGGCCAGTGCTCCCAAAGCATGCGCATTGAAGGCACTGGATGAATAATGAAGACAAAAGAAGAGTGAATAAAATACAAAACACCAGAAACCCATAATCAGATCCCACATATCCCACGTGGGAAGAGGTTTAAAGGTAGAATTGTACATATTTTAGAGAGACAGTGGATTTCAGTGTAACATTAAAATTGTCACCCAATGGTCATGGGTTCAGAAAACAGACTCTGTTAAGCACCCAGACCCCACAGTTGTGGGAACCTCATGTGCTGGGTAACCCCCTCTTTTGACACATTCTAGAATATCAAAACAAGAAACTGGGTAGAAAACATACGAAAGAGGAAGATGAACGAGCTTGGGCAAGATATGAGGTAACACAGCAGCAGTCCTGACACTGAATAAACAAAGGAAGTACTGTTAGAATCATTTCATATTCATATATGAATCTTGACACTCTGATAGTAAATATTTTAATCCATTACAGAAATATACTACCTTAGGATTTGTTTCAGGCCATCTAGGGCGGTATCTGAGGTTTTATCATCTTCCAATGCACGCAGAAGTGTTGGGACAATTTCATCAATTGCTTGCATTCCCGCACTCTAGAATATTATACTTCATCATTAATTTAAATTCACAAGCTAAAACATCGAAAAAAAATATTACAACACACTGCAGTAAACCTTGTACAGAGTGCTGAATGCTAAGCCTGCAGACTCACGAACTTCGGGCGTGCTGTTGACAGAAAATTTAATTATATTCCTCATAATCAAGGTATGATAGAAATGGAGACAACACAATTTATTTTGAATATTACTATCAAGGTACAAGTGCAGAAAATGTAGATCTATAGAAAGAGCAAACCTATCACATAGGGCTGTCCTTATGGTAGGGATGAGTTCATCCATGAAGCTAAGTAGCTGGCTTCTGCCAGCACAAGCCATCACTTCACTTAGACCAATGCAAACACCCTGTGTTCAGAGATGTGAATATGAATACTGGAGATTAAAAGAAAAAACTATCTCTTCTTAAAAGGGGAAGAAAAAAAAAACCAACTGCCTTAAACTATTAAGGAATTACTCTGTACAGAAAGGAAAGGAACAGTATGTTTCATATACATTCCAGGTTAGGTAGATACTAATACCAGGCAACAACTCTATGAAACACATCATGATGGCAAATTCTAGTATAACAGAGAGAAACTCTACAGAGGCAAACATATTAAAGACTGCAAACATGGTATTGGTTCTGACTACTGCTTATCCAGATTGGCAAGAATGGGATGAAATTTGCTATAACCATAGTGTCACGAAGGGGATCAATCAAACCGGATCATCCTGGAGTCATCTGATCCAACCCGTATTCTTGAATTCATGAGATAAAAAGATCTTTTCTTTTTGTAGGATTAATTAATCGATGTGAAAAGAGTCGGATAAATCAACAATAGTACACAAAAAAAATTATGGCATATTAAATTTCAAAAAAATGTATCCCGGGATCTTATGTGGGTCAAATCAACTAAAGCCAAGGAAAATTGCTTGAACCATATAACACTAGTCAATCAACTGGTGTACTGAAGGGCTAATATGCATTGCATCTCAAATCTTAATATGTTATAGAATTACTTTCAATTATTTGATAACAATATTTAATGTTAGTACACATTTTAATTTTCCAAACAATTCCATCATTTACAAATAAAATCCAGCACAGAAGACAAGTACAGAATTTTTCACAACAAATTCAGGAATAAAATTTTTACAAGGACAAACCTGAAAACTAAGTTCAGAACAGTAATTTACTTATGGAAGAACACAACAGAAAGAGCTAATTAGAAACACCTATAGTTTCAAAAAATATAAGGATACCCCATATAATGTTTTTGGAAAAGCATTGCTCACTTGCTTTATGAAGCTAAAGCAAAAAATTCCTCACTCTTCAGTGATTGTACCATTAAATGCATTGTAATAACCAGTTCCAAATCTCAGGATTACCGTTTCTAGTCACTAATCCAGCAAAATGGGAAGCAACTGTTAACACGTAGTCCACATAGGCAGACTAGAGTCAGTGATGACTAAACATTTTATTTAATTTTTTTTCCCCACAATGCCTACAAGGGAGACATTGTAATATGCATGAAAGGATATCGGTGAACATTAAATTGCACCAGTGATTTACCCAACAAAAAAAAAAACAAAATTCGCATTAATGCACGATGTTGTCAGTTGGTGCATAGATATCACACACGTCTAGCTTGGTCAAAATAGGATGAACCACACGTTGAGGTAACACTTTCATGAAGATATCTGCTACTTGATCTTCACAATTCACAATTGGCATACAGATTGATAGGCCCCTGGGAGCAAGACCAAGGTTCGGAAACTCCATTTCAAGGCTGGTTTCAGCCTTCCTAGAAAACAACAGTGTCAAAATTTCAGCCATTTCAGTCGAAACCAGGTATTTTCTGCAGTAAATTTCAATAGGTTTCCACGCTATTAACCAGCTCTGTGTGGTCTGGCCAATCTGCTTAAAAGAATTCTGGGTTGCTTCTGATTTTTGAGAGTGAATTTTCCTTGTAAAAGATTACAGGCCTTCCATCACCATGTAAAAACACTATCTATCTCTCCCCTTTCAACTCCACCATGCTAACCTCTGTGGTTCAAGAAGACAAGAACCAGAAAATTTTCAAATTTCAATTCGTAAAAACCTGTGAGTGTTTCTTTCTGTTACTCACTTAGGTGAAGCGCAGATGACTGTAAATTTACCAAGCAAAATATCTCAAAAGTAGCTCGAGCAGCGAAGTAGGTCGAGAATATGTAAGGTTCGAGAAGTAGTGTGAAACCATCGAGCCTGGAGGGTGAAGTAGGGAAAGACCCTTCTGTAAATCTCCATGCTGACTGCTTTGTGCTGAAGCCATTGGCAACAACCACTGTCAAAACCATTGAGACTTTGGCAAAACTCGTAATAATAAAAGAATAAACCCTAAAAAGCTGTTGTTCCAACCAACTTCGGCCAGCATGTTTCGACTTGTTTTTTCCTAGAGGCCAAAACTTCGCATGGTTTTGACAAAAATGTGTACTTTGAGCAGGATTCATGGATGGGGAGCTGGTTACCATAATCAACATCTCTTGCTGGGAGATAAAAAGGGGGGAAACATGAGGAGAAGTATCGGTTGTTTTATGTGTGTTTTGGGCAGCCATTGGCTGAGGGTAGCGCATGCTGCAGGCGATGTGGCACCATTGTAACCAGGATTATCTCTTTATTTTCTTATTGCATATTGTGTAACCCAGATAGAAGATTCTGATCAATTGGTCTCATAGTGAATTTGATTTGAGGGAAGAAAGATCGAAACTGGATTGTCTTATCTTTTCCGGTACAGGAAGTGTGAATGCATGGCTTGGGGAGATTATACTTACTTTTGTTTAGACCATCAGATTGAGTATGGATATTGACTGGGTAGCTCTCTAACACCTGCAAGGGGATATTTTGGATCGGGTCTACCAGAGAAAATGGCTGGAGTTTGATTGGACAAGCTTCAAGGAGGCCCCGCAACTCGATTTCAGCAAAGGGAAGATAACAAATCTGAGTGTGGATTTAACAGCAGCTATATCGAATCAGCCTCTCTGCAAAGCAGGGGTAAGGCTGCCTAGAAAGTCCCTTCCCCAGACCCCACAGTGTGGGAGCTTCGGCACTGGGTACGCCCTTTTTATATTGAAACCGAGGAAAGGGCTACGGAAGTCATAAAGTCTTGGTTCAAAGGACTGATTGAATGCCACAAGTTTACAAAAACAAAGTCTGCAGCTTCCTCGAAGCAAACAGGCATTCGGGCTTGGCTAGTGGTGAAGCACATGGGAACCGTTAAGAAATCCAGCTCCCCTAACGTTGAGTAACGGCCTTCACTCATAGTTGTTAAGGCGTCGCCTAGGTGTCCAGACACCTTTGGAGACCGTAAATCTAAATCACATGTCACCTTATTTGTAGACCATAAGGCGGTCGCCTAGGGGTTTGAGGTGTCGCCTCAGGCGCCTCGAACACCTTAGGCCCCCGAGCGACCGACTTTTTTTTTTAATAAAACCAAACATGAAAGATACCAAATCCAAGGTAGAGAGTTATTAGATTCCGATTGTAAATTAACTATTGCTTGGAAGTAATATGCATATTTACATTAACGCTACATGGGATCAAATTTTTAAATAAAAAAAAAGCGAAAGAATAATGACTCGAGTCTAAATCCCTAACAGAAATACGTTGTTCTCTTTCTGTCTTCCTCTCTTCCCACAACCAACAGTCCGGCACTTGCAGCGACAGCTTTGTGGCGACAAGCAGGTAAGTGCTTCTACTTCCTCCGACTTCTTTCTTCTTCTTTTCCCCTTTTTTTTTATTCTAAAAAATCTGGTACAAACCATTTGCAGCACCGGTAGTCTGAAGTTGCAGCGGCACTCTGATAGGTGCTTCTACTCTCTCTGGCGACTTCTTTCTTCTTCTTTTTTCTTTTTTCCCCCTAAAAAATCTCGTACAAACCAGTTGCAGGCTTGCAGCACCAGTATTCTGAAGTTGCAGCGGCACTCCAGCGAAATCATCTCAAACAAAGGTTGGAGACGCTGTTTTCTACTACTTCTCTCCCCTCCCCCCCTTTCATTAAGCTGTTAATTTTTCAAGCCTAATAATCTTAACAAAATCAATGATCGATTTGCAATAAACTCCGGCGATCTTTTGGGTGTTTGTACACCATCTTCTCAAGCGACGGTATGTCTCCAGAATTTATTTTTTTAACTCTATTATATGTTTCCAGAAATAAACAATGCTTAATTAGGGACTTTTTTTTTTGGATGAATGAATAATTATATTAAAGATCAGAAAAAAAGAAAAGCATACAAGGTCTTTAAGAGGAAGACCGAAAAGAGGAGCTAAGACCCCAGGAGATAACAATTAATCTATTCCTTGGGGTATCATCAACAGGGGGATGAGGATAAGCTAACAATCTAGAAGAAACGTCAAACTAAATGGCATTCCAAATCATGTCTGAAGAGCTGGATTTGGAAGTCCATCTTAGAGATTGCGCTCTCACCAATGACGATGGGTGGAGGCATAGAAAACTAACTTACCAATCCGATCACAAATGGAAGAGCCTGAGAAGTATCACACAATCCAAGACCAGTCACGAGCAAACCCAAAAGAACGCCTGGAACGGGGCCAAATGGAGGCTAGGGATTTTCTCCAAATAGGTCTGGAGAAGGGGTAGGAGAAGAAAAGGTGCTCAAGGTTCTTCAGGTCGTTCCAACATAGGATGAAGTTGGGGTTTATTGGGATATGACGGCTAATAAGGATTGGGTGGGAAGGGCTGGTTGAGGGCTCTCCAAAGGGTAAGGGAATGGCATGGGATGAAACCTTTGAACCAGACCAAGGGGACCCAGGGGGTTTAGAGTTATGGGCTCGGAGGAGATTCCAGGCTGAGAGGGTGGAGAAGGTTTTGGTGGGAGACAAGAGCCAAACTGTGAAATCATGAGAGGAACTAATGAGAGGGGGGAGAGACTCCCAAACCTGAGTGAGAAGGGGGAGGGGGGAAGGATTTCAGGAACCATTGGTGATGAAGGCTGACAAGGGGGTGCTTTTGGGGATACGGGATGCATAAACATTACGGGGGCCAAAATGGTTATAGAGAATGCCTATCGAGTGCCACGGATCAAGCTAGAATGAGGTAGAAGAGCCGGAGGATATGATGGTAGAAATGGTAGAGAGGGCGCGGGGACACAGTAAGGATTTTCCTCCAGAACCACGAAGGGTTAGAGGGCATAGGAATAGTCCAAAAGGAATCCGCACAAAGAAGGTAGGATAGGACCCACTTAACCCAAATGGAATCATGCTTTGAGGCGATTTTCCAAATGAGTTTACGGAGGCATGCAAGATTAACATTAGTTATTCGGCGGATTCCTAGGCCTCCTTTAGAAGTTGGGAGACAGATAGTCAACCAATTGATAGGGTGGAAAAAGCGAGAGGCTTCCCACCCTTTCCAAAGGAAGGCACAGAACAGGGATTCCATAGCATCGATGGTGGATTTGGGGATAAAGAAGATTTCGCACCAATAGATATACAAAGATTGCAGCACAGAGCGAAAAAGAACCATTGTGCCGATAAAGGATAAAAGCTTGCCCTTCCAAAGTTGGAAGCTTCTTGTGGATAAGATCGAGCATAGGGAGGCAGTGGTGGCGGGTGAGTCTACTAGGGATGACGGAAGGCCAAGGTAGAGGTAGACAACGAGAAAGGAGCCAGGCTTAAAGCCCGAGAGCTGGAGAAGAGAGGTTTGGAGCTAATCGAGGACACCAGAGAGGAAGAGGGTGGATTTATCAAGGTTGACTTGGAGGCCCCAGAGGGATTCGAAGAACGATAAGGCTGAGATGATGGAGGAGATAGATTGATGATCTGCTTTAGAGAAGATCATAAGATCATCAGCAAAAGCAAAATGGGTGAGGTTGATGGTTTTACATTTGGGGATGGGATAAATGAGAATTTGATTAGTTTTGGATTGGAGAATGCAGGAGAGGACCTCTAACGCTAAGGAAAAGAGATATGGGGAGAGGGGCCAAATTTTATGAATGCCAACACGGGAAGGAAAGAAGCCCAGGAGAGAGCCATTGGTGATGATGGAGAAGCGGGGCGAATAGATACAGATGTCCATCCAATGAATGAAAGGGAGAGGGAAGCCCATGGTGGAGAGGACATCACTAATGAAATCCCAGCGAATGGAGTCAAAAGCTTTGTTAAGATCTACCATTAGAGGCAAAACTGGGCAGCTTACAATTTCCGTGAAAGATAAGGGATTGGTGCTCTTTTCTAAGCTTAGACTTACCACTCAAAGACCGAATTGATCTGAGCTTGATTTCCTGAGCCTTGGGAGCTGAATCTGAGGTGATGGAGCTTGAAGGAGTTGTAGCGGTAGTGGAGCTTTGCGTGAATTCCAGATTCGCAAGTGACAGGGAGGTACAGACTGTAGCAGTGTTTTCTTGCGTTAGCCTGGGAAGCTGTGTTGTTCACCAGCGATGGTTTTCTAGAGCCTTTTCTAACTCTCCAGTAGGTGTTAGCAAAAAAGGGTCTTGCATCTTCAGATCTGCCGGCAGCGACAGTGGAGTGAGCAGGAACTTCAGAAACTGCAATTTCTTTTAGAGCATCGATGATTTTCTGAGGAGCTTTGGTAATCAGAGGCATCTTCATAAGAATTTGGGCAGTCTCGATGGGAAGATTTGCAGAGGATTCTTTAACGGCAGGGGACTTGAAAGTGAGCTGATATTGGTATGAGCTTGAGTGGATGAGGCGCAGGAAGCATCTTCGTGTCCGAAAGAAGAACTATTGCAATGCAAAGGAATCCAATCATACACTATTACTTGTTCATCCAGTAGGCCATTGTCATCAGTGATTGAAACCGAAGCGAGTAGAGGTTTAGCAACAGGGAAGTCGACGCACAATCTAGCATAAGGGAGCCTTTCCATCTTGAGGGTTTTAATGTCAGTGCGCAATGGGAAACCGATTCCAGAGCCGATTCTACTGAGGCAGTCATTGTTCCATAATTCGAGAGGCAGTCCTAGAAGGTTGATCCACAGGGGTGTTGAAGTCGACCATGTGGAGGGGAGAGGATTGAGACCAAGGTTTGATAAAGATTTGTGATTTTCCAACAGACCAAGGGGAACCATCCAACGCACAATCTCGACAGTCCATGGAGGAGAAGTTGAATAGGAACATTCCAGCATCAAGCAAGAAAGTGTCCATGAGACCCGAGGCTTTCCATTGTTTGGCAAAAGATGATTTCAGGATGTTGATTGGGGGGGGGGGTTAGGGCAAAGAAACTTGCCAATAATGGCAGATTCCCAGCAAGTGATACCAGGGGCAGTGGCTAGGCAATGAGCAAGAGGGGTAGAATTGTTGGTTACAGGGGGTATGAAGGAAACGTTCAGATTGCCAGTTGAGAGGGGTTGCTTAGTGAAGAGGGAGTTCCAAGGTTTTGCAAGAGGGGGAGGGAGGTTAGTGGTGGGGTTGGGAGAGGGTGGCTGAGGAGGAGACAGCGGCAGAGTTTGGGAAGAAGACACGGTGTCTTCAGCTCATCTCCGGCACGGTGAGGTTTCTAGTTTCAAATCTCTCATGTTTTTCAAGTCATTGATGCCTTTGGAGTCCCATTAGGGACTTTGTATGACCTGTTATTAAATACCCTCATGCTCTTAAGCCTCTAATAGTTGCTTCTAAGATTCTCGGCCTTTTCTTTTCTTTTTTTTTTTTTAACTCTGCTTTCAGAAATGCTTAATCAATATGATCTACCATAGATGTTTAATTGGCTTTGTGGTATCATTATTGTTGTTGTTTTTAATTTTGGCTGATTATATGCATGTGTTTCAACTTTCATGTTTTTTATTCGTAGATATTTCTTAGTTATTTACAATGGCCTCAACTGATAATCCGGCCGCTGTTGCTAGTAGGGGTGAAGCTAGTTATGATCCCTCAAAAGACCCAAAGAGAAAGGCCAAGTCAAATGACCTAGGGTGGAAGTATGGGTATTGGCCAGATGTGGCTGATATGAATACAGTCAGGTGCACTTTGTGCAACAAAGACCTTAAGTGGGATAGTTTGCTTAAATAATTAAAACTTGGTATTTGGATATTTGGCTATATGTTTTGTTTCATTTTTTTCTTCTACTAATGAGGATATTTGACTATAAGATAAGATAGATATATAATGAATTAGAGAATATGAGATAGATATACACTAAGAATTTCTCTTATTATGCCTCAACATCCTCAAAAGCACCTCGGAGGGCGCCTCGTCAACTCATCACCTTAAGTAAACTAGCCTAAGTCGCCTCGTCGCTGTGACAACTATGAGCCTTCTGGATGACAGGAACCTTTGCAACTTCTGACTTTTCAGAGCAAGTCAATGCTGCTTATTCAGTAAGCAGTGAGCATTTGAATCAAGTGACGACATCAACATCTAACCATGGAGGCACATCGCCGGATAAGAGAGACAGGTGGTTGGGCTAAGCAAGATTCTGCTATACCCCCTTGGATGAGGCCTACAGAGACAACAAAGGAAAATCACATCTGGTAGCATCGCTGGCAACAGAGGGACCCTATCGCAATGTGGTAACCATTGAGGAGTGAATTCCCGCTCAGTTTTGCCCACAAACCAGAGGAGTCAGTTACTCCAGGCACAGTGCAAAAGCGGCATACCAAAACAGTTCTGTTTGCAGTAAGGGTCCTCAGTGGGGAAGAGAGTCCAAGAAGGGTTTGGGATGGACTGGTGGTTCAGGTCCACGTGGTCGTTTGTTGGTTGCTTTCCTAGCACTGGGCCACTGAATGCATTTGGGCAACTTGATAAAATAAGGAAATACGCCTTAAGAAGCCCAATTAGCTCCAAAAGCCAGCAACCTATCTCCAAAGCAGGCATGAGATGGATCACATTTTCAGTTTACCTATGTGGTGTCTAAAAGGCCAATTTATTTGAGATGGATTCATGAACTTCAGCAGCAGACACTTTATTCCATAAAGCCAAAGCAGTACATTTTGTGTTCAATACACTCCATCCAATAAAGTTCTGAGATTTTGGTTTGTGGGATCACTCAGTCAACAAGCAAAGAATTTTTCTCCCTCTATTTTGCACATGTCACCATCCAAACTAGGAAGAAGAAGTACTTTATCCAATTTGTAATCTATCAAACTAAAACTACATGACAAAACAGAGGAGATTCAAAGTGCAATTTTATGATAAAAAAAATCTCACTTGTCTTCTGCTAGTATCAGCATCTTTTAGCCCTCGTGACAGTATCGGGATAATCAATGGAAGAACTCTTTCACCAAGTTTCCTGACAAGCTCACCCAGTGCTCGTCCAGCAACCTTATAGAAGCAAGGAAAGTAAGATTGATAGTTATTGACAACACGCATTAATATCAAGATATCACTATGGTGAAATAGATAAAGAAAACTTGCACCAAAGAAATAGATAAAGAGAACCTGACGCCTTTCTGATGATGAAGATGCAAGAGAAGTAATGAGGGTACTCATCAAAACTGGCATAATCTCTTTGAGAGTCTTAGGAGTATTAGCCACTATAGTCTTCCATACATGCAATGCAGCCTGCCAGATGAATTGAAGTAGATAGAATTTATGAGTGTTAACATGAAGCAAGAAAAATAATTGCATGCAACCCAGTCAAGATGTGTGCCTTACCTGCCGCACAGATAAGCTGACATCAGTCCGAACCATATAAACAGCAGCAAGGACTTCATTGCGCTTGTCCCTTCCAAGAACCTCAATTATAGCACGACCATGTGCCTCAGTACTAGAACCTTCATCATCACTGCCACCCTCAAGTATTGCCTTTCCAGAAGTTCCAGCAACCTGCATGACACATAAATTGAGAATAATATATTTATGAACAAAAAAAGTTTGAAAGCTAGAACATTAGTAAGACCATTAACAGCATCTACCTTGAATAGGAGATCACCCAAAAGTTCAACAGAACTTTGTCTAATACGCCAGTTATCATTAAAAATACCATCCTCCACAACTGGGAGAAGAAGGGGTAAAGACCTGAGTTGGGAATAACAAAGACAAGGGAAGTGAGCATTAGTGAATGATATAAGTGGATTTCAGCAAACATTCATCATCAAATGGGTATTCGAGTGCACAAACGTTGTTGCATAATGCTCCACCAAAACATGTCCAGCACTTAGTGCCGCATCACGAACAGATTCGTTCTCATCAGCAAGACCTGGAAGAATATAAGCTTAGATCTAAAGCATATCATATCTGGTGCCTTATTTTTTCACATAGAAGTAGATACACTCACCGTCTAAAATAGCAGGTAGTACTTGCTGCAGATAATTCTGGAACATGACACCCAATGACCTTGGGAAATACTACAGACGAATGAACATCAAAAGGTGAGATAAATACAAACTTGAGTATAATAAACCATAATAAATTCTAAATGTCCACCTTGAAAAGGGTTAAATAGCCATCACGAACAGATGCCTTTTGATGGGAGCAGTTCCTGATGATATCAGGAAGTAGGTGCTCAAAATACTCCTGACCCAGGGCAGCTAGAACCTGATACCAGAAACATTTCTCAAGTCAGTAAAGTATTAAATTACTGAAGTGAGCTAAAGTCTCTCAAACAAAATGAACAAATAAATAGATGTATCTTTAATTACAAAATGCTTTGCCTCTTTGAATAAAAAATAAGCATAGTGGCACAGAGGAATATCAATATCATATTGAAATGCAGCTAAGAAGATTCAACTATCCAAAACACAAAATCTGAAGGCATGTACATCATCATCAATAATTAGAAATATTAGCAACAACAACCTAACATCATCCAACCATGGTGGGAGATCTCGCGAGATCTCGCCGAGATCTCGCGAGATATCTCGTTTTTCCACCTTGGCGAGACGAGATGGAGGTCGAGATCTGCGAGTTGGGATATCTCGCTCGAGATCTCGCCATATCTCGCTATATCTCGCCATATCTCGCCATATCTCGCCATATCTTGCCCTGGATCTCACTGGAACTCTCAATTTTTGCCTTTTTTTTGTGGATTTTGGCTGAATTTTCACTTGCAACTACTCTTAACACATCTACAACAAGGAAGATCAATCATTCTCTACTTGTCTTATGAATTTATGATTTAATGACTTATATAGAACTTCTAATGGTTGTATAATTATTTTATTCTTGAAAATTGAGATTATGATACTCATATGGATGGAATTTTGATAACATTGAAGTTAGTTGATGCATTTGATATACTTGCTTTTCATTTATATGCTTTAAAGGTTCTATATTACATGTTGTATAACATTGCATTCCATAATCCTACTACATTTCGGTTTCACACTATGGGTAGACTTAGAAATCATACATAGGGTTGTTTATGACAAATCCAAGGCCACCAACGTGTTCAAAAGGCCTTAATTAAGCTAAATACCAAGTTTCAACCCAATTGGGACCCTAAAACCCACCGAGATGGGCCAGTTCCTAGACCTCTATAAAGGATGTATATCTCGATCCAGATCTCACTCTAGATGGTCGAGATCTCTCTTGATTCAACTGGTGTTCAGATCTCTTCTCGTGCAGAGATCTTCTACCATGGGTGCAACAACGATTTGGTAAGCACCACTGAGCACCTGCTCTGATCTGATGGCATCCAATGCATCACTAAAAACCAGCATTACATTCAAGATGATTCTGACTACACAATTTTGTGAATGACCAACTAATTTGACATCAACACTCTCTTTAAAATAACATCAGATTTAGTATTCTCAATTTGAGTAGCAAAATCCTTCCCTAGCAAATACACTGCCTGACAAATATGAAAAGAAACCTTAACAAATGCAGTTTTGCAAGTGGATGAAATGGGTCTAAAATTCAAAAATTTGACCCTTGACAGACTAGTTCAGCAACTGTGGGGCGACTAAGATCTATTTCAGAACAACGGACGATAAATTTGTTTACTGGAACAGTGGAAATTTAAATGGAGAACAGATTCAAGTTCAGAAGAAGTTCAAGGCTTCAGACATTGATCCAGTTTTCAAGAGAAACCACTTCGATGCTTGATGTGTTCAAAGTTCAAACATCCTGTGAAGGTATTCACAAACCCAATAAAGCAAAAGTAGACAGAAATTAAAGAAAATGAGGAGATACATTAAGCCTAGGAAAACATAAGATACAAACTAAAGCTTCAATCATGTGATGAATGCAAGAATCTGAATCTATGTTACAATTCCTGCTCGCCAAGATTTTCTAGCTGAATGCCTCTCACGCATCGTACAAAATTTGATCAAAACCATCGAATTTTCGATCGAAATTTCGTATTATGAGAACCTCAAAACAGAACCATGGGTGAGCGGGAAAAAAGTCCCAGGTTTTTATCGGAACCCCCAAAATTTCGACGAAACCCGGTTCGACCCAACTAGATAAGCCGGCTCATGAGAAAAAATTCAAGGAGAACTTGGAAAATTTCGAGGAAACCTAGGAAATTTTGGGAAAACCTATTACTTTTTCTCACAAGTTTCATGGTTTCCCCAAATTTTTTATTTGTTTATTTCTTTCATATTCCCCCAAATACCACGACCAATACCCCCTCCATCAGAACTTCCCTATCCAAATTGTGTATTCCATCAGACAAGTCATCTTAAGCATGTTGATGACCAAGCTTAAAGAGTTGTAGTTGTCGATTACCTCGACAACCATATGCATAACACATCATGGGATGTCTATGTTTGTTGGTTCGGCAAAGTACTACTCGGCCCATGGGATGGGTCCACCAAGGCACTCCTCTTAGCACTGAGTTGTACTTCCCTTTTATTGTCAATTACTTTGTAATTGATGTTTTGAACTTACAAGTTATATATTGAATGTTATGTACTTAAGTACTTAAGTTTATAGTGTACTTCTCAAACAACTCTACATTGATTTTATGTACATTGAATGACATATCTACATTAACTTTTATAGAGAAATACATGTGTTAATGTGTTCTTTATACTCCAATTAGCTTAAATGCAGAGTCCCACCCCAAAATACTCCCTAAAATATATCAAAACTTGCACAAAAAAGCCTTAAGTTTCCTCGAAATTTCTTAGGTTTCCACCTAAGTTTCCCATTTTACCCTAGAATAGCTAGATGGGGAAGTAAAATTAATCCTTGTTCATACATGGGCTTCTCTGGTACAAAAGGAGCCACTTCAAATAAGTTTATTGCTCCAGCCCAAAATACAATTAATCCAGCTTTTCACCTCGTCGAAACTTGAGTTTCCCTCGAATTTTTTTCTATGTATCACAGCAAAAAGGACACTGATTACAATAAGTGAACTTTAACTTATCAACTATATTTCAGAACTGACTTCTGTTGTTAAATAAAACAGGCTCATTTAGTAGAAAAATACAAGGATATTACTTTCAAAACAATACAATCATGTGACTTCTAGAAAACAAGTTCCCCATAGCTTTTCTCCCTACCAAACACTTTGGATGGTCAACATAATCAATCATGATGTTAGAAATCATCCCAACACAAAAGCAATTTCTCCCATTCTTTTTCAATAAATAGATGAAATTCCTACAAAGATTATCAAGAAAATAAATTAAAGCAACAACAGTTTTTGGGTTTCTTTCTTGTCACACAAGTTGTTGGGACTTGGGAGTAGTGGAAGACTGGAAAAAGGGCATGGTGGACTAACCTCACTCAGTCCTTGGGCAGCCCCAAAGCGCTCAACATTGCTATTATCAGATTTAAGTGTATCTAATAACCATGGAACAAGATCTGGGAAATTTTCTTCTCCCATTCCTTTAATAAGAGATCCCAGAGCCCTGGCTGCAACTGACCTAACCTCAGGAATAGGATCCACGAGAACCTGTTTCAATGGGAATCCATACACAACCATCAGAGTGAAAAATAACTTTACAACAATGACAGCATCAAAAGTCAGAAGAGAAAAAGTTCCAATGTACCTTTTTGACTTCTGGAAGAAGTAAACCTATGTAAGGGATCATGTCCTTCGGCTCCGTAACTAATGAGCACATATTTCCAGCTATCTGGGCAGCTTTCTTTTTAGTTTCAGCACTCCTCTCCCTTAATCCTCGATGGATTATAGGTACTAATAGTGCCAATGAAGGAGCATCAATAGAATTAACAAAAGTAGTCTGCAACAAAAAAGAAAAACCAATGAGCGGATAAAGAAATGGAAATGCACTCTTCTTTTCCACTAATAACTTCGCTATTGATCAATGAATAATAACAACAACAAGACATAAGAAGTCATAGATACATCCGTAGAATCTTACTTGAAGGAGAATATCAAGCGAGTGCTTTGTATAGTCATTAGGATCCATAAGAGCCATCAAAAGGGTGGGAACAAGAGATGCAATCTCTGGATTCTTTATTACACTGCCAACCTGGGAAAGAGGCAAACAGATAACAATTAAGCAAGGACTTGGTAACAAACAAAAACTACATATTCTTGCAGAAAGATCACCTGCTGAAGGGCCATTTGCCCAGCTGACTGGACTTTTGGATGTGTATCCGTCAAAACCTGATAGAAAAATGTAGTATTTGTGTTAGAGATGATACCTGAGGCACTTTTGACAAGAAAGAGCAAAGGGTACTTAGAAAGATAATAAAAATCTAGTAAAAGAATGGGTATAAACCTCTGTTAGTTTGGGGACAATCTTAGGCAGACACTGAGACAGCTGTTGAGGAGCACAAAAGGCCATAGCACCAAGTAGTTGAACACTACTTTGCTTAGTTCGCCAAGCTTTATCCTCTAGGCCCTGAGTAAAGAACAATATTGTGTCAGCTTATTGCAGCAGAGCTAAACTTTGTAGACTAATTTTGTTCAATAAGTAGCTTCATATTAGAGAGGAAGGCAGTACACATGGTAGGCAGTCTCCAACTCTCCAACAACCACCCAAAAATGGGACAGAGACTCCATCCAAAAGGAATATTTCCTTCCCTAAAACAGCTTATAAAACTTATATGATGATGTGTCCTGGATCAATCCTAGCAACACAGTGGGAAGCTCTTTAGATGTCCACACGCGCTGTCCACTATTCACTTGCTGCTATGAAGACAGCCAGTTGGTTTGCTCCCTCCACATGTAACTGAATGTACACTGCTTTATAATGCTAAAATATTCAATTCTTGGAGAATTCTATTGATTGATTCAATTCTTGGATTATTCAATTGATTAAACTGAAATTCATGTTGATACAATCAGATTTGATTTTGTTTGAGGTATCATTTGGCTGACCTGGCTTAAGGTTGAGATTGGAAACTTTGGGCCCCATACCTATTGCTTGTTACAATGTCATAAATTCATTTACCTAATATAAAATTTTATGCTACGTAACTTTAGTAACAATAGAATTAAAAATGGGTTCGTGAAAATTGGCAATAGGAGAAACCACAAAGTGAAAATTATAGGTACCTTGGTTCAATCATAATAAAAAAGGTGACAAGAAGGATGATGTTTCCAAAAGAATTAAACTACAATGGATGAAGTGGAAAGGTGCATCCAGGGTCTTGTGTGATCGACATAGTCCTTTAAACCTCAGAAGAAAATTTTATAGAACCGTTGTTTGACCAGCTATGATGTGTGGTGCAAAGTGTTAGGTTGTTAAAAGAATCATATAGATAACCTCAGTATAGCAGAAATGAGGATGCCAAAATGAAAGAGTGGCAAAACTAGGAAGGATAAGATAAGGAATGATCATATTATAGTAGATTTGGAGTTGCTCTGATAAGTGATAAGCTACGAGAAAGTCGTTTCAGGTGGTAAGGCCACGTTCAATGAAGGTCTGTAAATGTCCCTATATGGAGAAGTAATATAATCCAAATTCAAGGAATTAGAAGAGCTAGGGGCAAACCTAAGATAACCTTAAGAGAAGTGGTGAGAAAGGATACACATAACTTAGGCCTTGTATCTAACATGACCTCACATAGAGCTGATTGGAAGGCAAGGCTTGATGATGACGATGATGATGAAGTTCAACCATAAAAAGAGACGATGACAAAGACGGGTTGTGGTAGTCCGGTTCAAATATAGTTGTCCAATGAAGAATTTAACCAGCATGGCATTGAACTATTGATGATGGAGAAGTATTTAACCCAGCAGTTATCTCAGAAATTTCAAGAGTTCTTTGAAATCCAAAGGTGGTCCCCTTGGTTGCTACTCTGAGGAATTTTGGACCACTGATTGTGGTTCTAGTTGAAAACCAGAAGGAGCTTGCAGTGCTCCCTTTTTATTTGGGGGTAAATTTGTTGAGTATAAACTCATATTTTGTTCCTTACCTAACCAGCTGATACGACCAGTGACAGAGTCCTGTTAATCTTATCTGGAAAGTCAGTCAATCCAGATTTGGGTTCAGTCCGACCTGATTTTTCTCTATGGTTTTTGCAGTTGGTTTCATCAGATCCTCGCATCAGCACTATTCTGTTGGCTCTTTATTCGCAGCTGCTAGGTTTGGTATGCTGACCTTTCCTAACAGCTCAAGCTTTTAGCCAAACAGTAACAAGCATGGTACCCAAGTAGGAAGGTTGTCAATGCGGCAAGGCGACCAAAGCAACTGGGGCTCCACCAAGGCAATTAGGCGACAAAGCAGTGCATAGGCAGCAATAAGGCGACCAAAGCAGTTAGGTCAAACTTTTTTAATATGACTACTTTTATGTTGATAAATTTCTATTATAAGCTAAATAAACATTTCAGAATCACATTCATCTAAAAAAACAAGCATTCAAGAATCATAATTATGAAGAATTATTCAAAAAAGAGCACAAACATAAGTTCATCTCATCAAGCATCATAACATAAGACTATAAACTATATAAAAAAATTATAAGTATGAAAATGAAAGTAGTAATGTTACATTTTTACTTACCTCTATGATAGTGTGATGCTAAATAAGTGCCTTATCCATTTAATGATTCATTGATTCCCAACTCCAAAATGACTAACTATTAAGTTTGTATACGGCTTTGTAGAATAAAATTTGATAAAAAAATAAAGAAAAATATTATCATGTACAAAATGTCAAAAAGGTGACCGTTTTGGTGTTTTAGGCGGCAATAAGGCGCACAAGGCGACATAGTGGTAGCAATTAGGTGAAAGAGCAGCCAAAAAATTGCATGTTAACAAAGCGGTTCAAAACAAGGGGGTTGAAAAACTGCCTTGCCACCTAGGCAGACGCTTTGACAACCATGCAAAGTAGGGAAGTCACCTGTTTGACCCCAAGGAAGAGTATCAGATGGTAATTTTTTTCCCAAAAATTATTCTTAGTAATCAATGATTATACTCTCAAGAATTTCTATGGGCTCAAGCAGCTAAGGGTCAAGTTAATACCAAGGAAAGTTGAAGTACATCCGATCTGATCCTCCATCAGCCGATTCCAAAGAACCTGCCGAGAATTAAGATCAATGCATGAGGCATGGATGGCATAGAATGATAATCTACATCTACGGTAGTGGAATAGCTCGGATCAGGTTATTACCGCAAAACTAATGCTGTACCCCACTTCGAAGGAGTCTGGGATGATTTGAAGAGAACATACTCCAAAGAGAAGAATGTACATGGAATTTATAAGTATGATAAATCAAGTAGGAAGCAAGTCCTTGAACAGTTACAACTCCAGCATGAGTTATAAGTTGCTTGGTTCATTGCTGGACTATTACAGGTCATTAAAAGTCAATTGTTACTGTGGAGAAAGTCGATATGCTTAATAAATCCCATACATGTCTTCAGTGTATCGTTACACCTTCTCACCAAGATGCCTCCCCTAATACATTTGTTACCAGCCAAGGGAAAAATTCTAATTCTGTGGAAGAGAATATTGCATTAGGCCCTGATGGATATAGTAAGAGTGGACAGCACAGCAACCGACAAGTCAGGTAGGCTCCTTTTTTTGGCAAGTTAAATCAATATTGATACCTTGTAGATGAAACATGGCAAACTAGATTAGGTTACAGAGTTGGCCAACATCATCGCTTTTGATGGTAATTCTATGAAGGTGCTTCCTGGCGACACCAGCATATTGCATCCACCTCTAAGGATCCATCATCTAGTTTTGGACCTCATGATGATTACAGACAAATCCTTACAACCGTTATTGAAATTTTAGTCGATGACCCATGCTCCTCTACAACAAACTTGCTCACATAGGTCCATCTGATATACTCTCTACCATTTTCATCAACTTCATGTATAATCAATTCAAGGGGCCTCTACACCTGTGACAAGTGAAAGTCCACATTTTCTTCACCTCAGATGACTACCCATTCTTTTGAGGTCATTCTTGTTCATGGCTCATCTACTTATGTGACTACTTCCATGATGGTCTCTTTGCCATGCTTCCCTCCAATGACTTGTGTTCTTCAAGTTCCTAACTTACCACCAAAAATTTGTGCCAGTAAGATAATCGACATTCTCTAAAATATGAAGACTCCACTACCATGGTAGTGTCTGCTACCACTTCGCCTCATAGTCGGTACCAGATGGGAAATCATTCTCTTTTCAAACTCCAACAAATAGTTCTCACTAGCAAAAAGATTTTAACATCTAAAATGTGAACCGTGCAAGCTTCAAAGGCATCACTGTATATCATTCGCACCTCCTAATGTTCCTCATAATCCTTCTATAATAATCAGAAGGAACCCCCCCCCCTTTCTTTTTCTCAAGCAAGGCCAAGGAGAGGATTGTAGCCCAAAACCATGCGGCCGTATAGGATGCCGGACCATATGAGGAGCAATTTGGAGATTTTGCAACCCCTTTCTGAGTTCCAATTGATTTAGATAGATGCAGCACAATTTTAGGCGTCCAGATCTACTTTTAATTTGTTATGTGACTCCTTGTTTGTTAAGTTATGATAGAGTCCTAGTCTAGCTAGGAGTCCTAATTAGAGAAGGATTCCTTTTGTTGGGTCCTGGACATCAGTAGGATCCCAAATCTACTTTTGTTTTTGAGTTTGGATTTGTCCTTCTCAACTTATCTCCCAATTAAGGTAGGAGTCCCAATTAGAGAGGGATTCCCTTCGTGATAGTCCACTTTTTACAAGGAGTATAGGGCATTTCTTAATTTGAATCATTATAAGTTATGACAGAAGCTTTTTTGGAATGAGAGGCCTTGGTCCAATTAGAGCCCTAGTTAGGATCACATTTTATGTTTGAGCCCTAGTCTGAGTTCATTCATGTAAGGCAATAAATAAAGCCTCTCTAGCTTGTAAAAGACAGATTGAATGATTAATAAAGATTGAGATTTGAAAGTGCAAAAGTGGAGTCATCGGTTTTCCCTAGGAGGGAAAACTGGCAGCTGTTGTGTAATTGAAATTTCTACAGTTTTGAAAATCTTCTAATCCCATTCTCTCATTCAAGTACAGACAAACCCCAACCCCAGCCCTTCCTTTCCCCTTCTTTTCTCTCATTAGCACCTTTCCTTCTTCCCTTCCCCTAGCTCTACATTAGCCCGTCCTTTCCTTCTCTCTTTAAATTCTAGAGATTTCAAATCTATGCTCCAATCTATGGAATCTAATTTTATTGTGTTTGGTGGGGGTCCAACTTGCGTGGGACAACTGATAGCTTCTTTTTTTTTCCCGCACCCCAATCCACCTCACTCATGAATCTCACGATCTTTCACCACGGGTATTCCGATTCATGAACCAGATTTGAAATCTCTAGCAGACCACCTTATCCCTTCCTTCCCAAACACTTAAACCCTAGAAGCAGCCCTATTTATTCCCCCCCCCCCCAAAAAAAAAAACCCGTAAAACCATAACAATAATTTCCATATCACCCTCTTTTCTATATTTTTAAACTTCTCCAGAATTTTTGGACATTTATAGAGACCAAATTTCAAGGTCAAATCTTCAGCAATCTAACCATTAGATCTGTCCCAAACTTTAGAAGCATCAAGCCCCTATTTTGAGTGAGCTTCCCGACCAATTCGAGCCAAATCAGACCAACCCTAACCCAAATCTAACCTTAATTCATTTGCTGCCTTTGAGTTCCAACACCATAGAAACCCTAGCCTTCCTTTTCACTTAGATCTTTCAAACCCTTCCTCCAAAACCTTTTTCCCTTTAGAATCATCATCCCCTCCCCCTTTCTTACCTTTGACCTAACCTAGCCACCCCTTGGAAACCCTAATTTCTACCAAATCCTATTCTCCCGAAACCCTCATTGCCAACCTTAACCAAACCTAATCCTACTCAATTCTCAACCCTAGAACCCTTATTCAGCCCTAATCCTACAACTGCAGGGTAATAAAACCCTATTTTACTGCTGGTTCACAAGGACTGATCCTGACGACTGGCCCTCAATTTGGGATACATCACCTTTGTTCATGTCTTTTGTTCACTCTAACGTATGAAGTCAACGCCTTTTTGCCTATTTTTATGCAGCTTTAATCTGAAGATAAAAATTAATTTGGTGTCAGCTGATATCTTTAATCAAATAATTCTTCAGAATATGCTCAATTTTACACATCTGCTTTCTGCATTGTGCATCGCATGACACACCAAACTGTTTGCTCTTATACTCCTCAAAAGAAAGGTGTCGTGATGCACATCCAGCGCCGAAGGGGCCTTCTATTTGGAAACGACCAAGGGTTGGTATGCGTATGGGTTGGACCTTTATTGGATGGATTTCCTATGTCGTCAGCCTATTTATGGAGCTAAAACATGGAGAATACAAAAATCCCAATCTTTAGATTTGCTTCAGTCATTTTTTAGGTTTTTCATTGAAATATCATTTAATTCGAATTGTTTTAATTTTTGGTCCAATTAAACCCTAGGGGCCCATTTCGGTGGGTTTTAGGTCTCAATTGGGTTGAAACTTGGTAATTAGCCTATTTAAGGCCTTTTGAACACATTGGTGGCCTTGGATTTACCAGAAAACAACCATATGTATGATTTCTAAGTCTACCTATAGTGTGAAACCGAAATGTTGAAGGATTAGGGAATGCAAGGTTATACAACATGTAATATAGAACCTTTAAGGCATATAAATGAAAAGCAAGTGTATCAAATGCATCCAGTAACCTAAATGTTATCAAAATTCCATCCATATGAGTATAACAATCTCAATTTTCAAGAATAGAATAATAAGATTATACAACCATTATAAGTTCTATATAAGTCATTAAATCATAAATTCATAAGACAAGCAGAGAATGATTGATCTTTCTTCGATGTTGTAGATGTGCTAAAAGTAGTTGCAAGTGAAAATCCAGTCGAAATCCATACAAAAAAGGCAAAAATTGAGAGTTCCAGCGAGATATGGTGAGATCTCGAGCGAGATATCCCAACTCTCTGCTCTCAACCTCCATCTCATCTCGCCTATGTGAAAAAACGAACTATCTTGCGAGATCTCCCACAATGTTAAGAAACTCTCACTCAAAAATTAAATAAAAAAAAAAAAAAAAAAAAAAATTTTTTTTTGGGGGGGGGGGGGTGGGGAGGAAATAAGCCTCCAAAATATTTCAGAATAAGATAACAATTTTTTAAAAAAAAATGAACCTTTAAAAGTGATGGAAGGACAAGCTTCACTCCCAGACCACTAAGTTGAGACATCATAGCACGAGCAGCACATTCAGCAGCTTCACGAACAGCAACAACTTGATCGGAAAAGGATGCCAAAAGCAACGGAAGCATTTGAATCACATATCTGGACAAAGGAAAAAGAGAAGCCAAGTAGGGTAGGGTACATAATTAGAGGGCGGAAAACTATTTCAGGAAGTCTGATTATGATGTGATGCAGAGCATTTAACATACGGTTCAAACAATCTACCAAGCTTCTCGCACAAACATTCAAATCCAAGAAGAGCCCCTTCACGAGATTTTGCGGAATTCCTGTAATCAAAATGAATGCCAATATAAGAACAAGATTCAGTCAGGATGGTCACATGGCATCATAGTTCCCTAGGTTAAGTCCAAATCTCCAGTTCAAGCCTAGAAAGGAATACGTTGCAAGAAGAAAGTCCAGATATCATATGATCCAGAAACATCCCAAGTTTCAACTCAAGTAAGCACTAATGGAATAACATCTTTTTCTGAATCACTAATATTACATGTTCCTGTCACTTCCATATAATTCCATTTTTGAAAGGTCAAAACTTCTCCATTAGAATGATGCTTGGCCAATTTTATTCCAATTGAGATCTTATTAAGCTGCATTCAAAGAAGACTATGACCCATTAACTGCAAAGATAGATTGTTTGAACTATATTTAAAATGGACTCCTTTTATTCATTTTGTATGTTAACTGGTTCATGGACTACATATAAGTTGCAAATTTTAACTTAGTCATTTTAGTGGTTCTAGTTTAATTTAACATTTAACATAAATTTGGCCTGTTTCTGCTCCAAACTCAAAAAGAGACACCTTCAAGAGATTTTCTAGATTCCCTGTAATCAAAAACAAATCCCATTAAGATCAAATAAAACGAAATCCCATAATTTAGTAAGGTTACAAGACATTACAGGTTCATAAGTTAAGACCAAACCCCAACCTCAGGAAGGACTAAATTGCAAGAACATATCATAGGTATCGTATGATGTGGAAACATCTCAATTTTCAAAATAATGGGATTTTGGATGGGTCTGTTCTTGCAACAAACTCCTTTCTAGGCTAGATATTTGGTCTCAACTTAGGGAACTTAATGGCTTGTTCTTTCTATATTATTTAATTTTGTCCTTAGTCCTTACGCCTTATATTGGAAATCATTATAATTAAAGGAATTCTGCAAAATTTTGTGAAGGGTCTCTTAATGGATTAGAGTGTCAATGAAAAGCTTGATAGATTGTTTTAACTATATGTCAAAAACCTAAACATCCAGCTCCTACCTAGGGTGTCTCAGGATATCCCAAATCCCTTTCCACCACAATCAACCATCCCACATGGCCACATTAGAGTTTGTTAACACCCTAACCTTCCCAAAAATATCACATCTTAGTTGGGTGAAACCATAATCTCCCCAATTGTTACCATCCTATTTGGTTAAGACCCCAAGTTTCCCAAACACTTTCCCAACTAGGTCTTGTTAAAACCCTAGCTTCTGTAATCCTCCCATAACCAAGATACAATTTTCCCCAGCCCATCCAAATTTTGTTAACCTAAAACTTCCTCATTTTCTTCACCAAAACCATCCCATCTTGGATATGGATAAAACCCTAACCCCAGGGATAGTTCAATTAATCGCTGACTCTACTTAACAAGGATCCTGAAGGCTGGCCCAGAACCTGGGTCACATCACATTTTTTTGGGTGAAGAACTGAAATCATAATTCGGAGGCATATTTTAATACAAGATATTTGAAAAAATCAAATTGAAGAAAAGCTACAAACCCAAGAAAAGGAGATTGAATGAGGCTTGATTCTTAACAGACGTATAACACCAAACCACAACATCTAACAACACATACAACAAGCAAATATAACTCTATCTAAACTAACTGATGAAAGAAACCTTGTATTAATAATACAATAAAGTGGATTATTATAATACAATTCCACTGGACCAAAGGCCAAACATGTATAAACCAAAAGATCATTTCAACTATAATAAATCCGCGACAGAGTTTTATCTGCATCAGAATGTCTAGATCCTTGTCCAGAAAGGAAAGGCATTTTAGAGAATCTCATGTGTTTGCCCCGCACTGACAAATTTGCACCAACTCAACTAATAGATATTTTATCACACTTAACTTGGTGTTACTACATATGCACTGAACCTGTTCCTAGGCTTTTCACAGGAGTAGACTCAAAGGGATCTTTTAACGCCACAAAGTAATCACTCATAGATATAATCTAGATTCATCATTGAACAGAAAATACCAAGACAAAACCACTATTACCCACCTAAATGTAAGTGTTCCACACCATGACATATCCAGGCTTATTACACAGTTTGTAAACTAATAGTTAGAAAGAAAATGGAGGATGAACCTGTCTTCTAAACCCTCTTGTAACACAATCACAATTCGATATTTCTTTATGCAAGATATTCCAAATCCTTTGACCACTCCAGCAAGTCCAAATGCAGCCCCCCGACGTTCACCATACTTGTCACTATGCATCAATTGATTCAGTAGCCGAGAGATAAGTACCTGAGCATCTTCCTGATACAACACAAGAAAAAAAATGAAAATTAAGAAATTGTAACCGCTCAAATGTTAACAAGAACAATTATTTTGTCATGGATTCACATAACAGAAACCTCAGTCAAAGGATCTACATCAAAAATGCAATACCCAATACAGAAGCACAACTAGCCTACCAAACATCCAAGTAATTCAAAGAGAAAAGAAGGATAATGCAACAATCTCTTAAGTAACCAAGAAGTATTAGGCTGTATATTGACACACAGCTAGAGTTTGAAGATGACAAGAATAATTTTGGATGATCTTTTTATTAAGGAATGAAACATCTGTTGCCGAGTTTTCTTTTGCCTCGAGGGATTTGCTTCCTGTTGAAGACCTTGTCTTGGCTCTGGCTCCCTATCCTCGCTCAATATCCATCATCTTAAATAGAGTTGTTATGTAAGCAGTGGTGTCTTAACATTCATAGTTCAGACCGACAAGGAGATGCTGGTTAAACAGCAGAAGCTGTCTTTGGAGTCATGGGGCATCAGAACACACCAAAAAGCTTAGAAGATCAGAGAGGCTCAAAGAATAAATAAAGCAGCATCACAAAGTAGGGATTCGAATAGATTTTGGTGGGCCCACCTGGCTCACCGTGCAGGCTGCAGCACATTTTTAGTGCCACTTTCAGAAAATTTCTATGTTTACTTTATATTTTCTTTATTATTTTATTTTTTCAGGAGAGCAAATATATCTAGCAGTGTCCATTTTCCAAAGCGCCCTAATAGGGCAACCCTAGTTACTACAAGATGGATTACTTTGCATGAGAGTGCCCTCAAAAAAGGAAAGTTGCTGTCTTCAAAATCCACCAACAAACTCTTGAAGAAGAAGTACTTCGCCCTTCTCTAGAAGCAGCCCTAGAAGACTTCTTTGACAAAGGAGAACAGTTTGGACAACTAGTAGGGTCTTAATGAAAGAGTGGAAGATAAAGAAATATTCCCATGCCTACTAAAGTGATATCAGAAGGGCCTAAGAGCGACTTCAGGACTGAAAGTGTGGAAGACGAGGAGAAGAAGCCTTTGATAAAGAAACTGGTGATGGTGCTACCAAATCTTACAAGGACATGGCCAAAACAATAACACCAGCAGGAGATGTGCTTAGAGAAGTAACCCCCCCCCCCTCTCAAACTAGAAGTTCACCATGCCCTTGATCTATAATATAGAAGATTGCCACCCAAGATTTTCAAGTGACAACAAGAGAGGTACTTGATCCAGCCTCCGTTCCAGGCAACACCCACTATGCCCGTCGAGAGCCACTTGAAGGAATCAAAGCAAACAAGGCTAACACAGTGGAAGCGGAGAAAGTAACCGAGAGCATTCCCAAAGAAGTTCCTGATGATGTTCTTGAAGATATAGAGCATGTGCCTCAAGACCTCAGGGAAAAAAAATGACACGGCTGGTTGGTAACAAGACATTTAGTGATTACAGCATAAAGATGACTGTACCAGTTAAGCAAGCATGAAGAAGACTCCAGAAGCATTAAAGCTGATTTCGAGAATGACCATAGTGACTTTTTCCACCCCCTTGGTTTTTCAAAAAGAAGGCCCCCATACTCAAAGACTTCATTCCCTGCATTCCTACTTTGCCAGAGTTTTATCTAGAAGTGGTACAAGCTGCCGTGAATAAGTAACTCCCACCACAACACTACAAAATTCAGCATTGAATTTTCTTTAAGGGGAGAATGATATAACCAAGGAGGACCCCTGCCCAATTTCTGTGGCCCTCCAGGATAGCTGAATCTGACCAGGGGCAAATTGCTCATTTTGTCCTCTCTTTTGGGGTCTTAATCCACCTAATTGGATGCAGAATACTGTTAGGAGTTTGGGTCTACCTTTATTTTTGCAATTGAGTCCTTCGTTGTTAATTTACAACAGAGTCCTACTCTAGTTAGGATTCCTAGAGAAGGAACCCTTTTATTGGATCCAATATGTTAGTAGGATCCTAGAACTACTTTTATTTTTGAGTCTAGGTCATTTTTTGTAAAGTTATTGAAAAGTTTGTCTAAGTAGGAATCCCAGTTTGAATCCAATTTTCAAGTAGGATTCTTTCTAGAAGTTGGTTGTCTATTTTGCAAGTTATCTTCGTTCAGCAGTTCTCTAGAAGACTCCTTTTCTAGTTTCTATCAAAGTCCTTTTTTAAGTTGTTGGTAATAGGATTCCTGAAGTTGAGTCCAAGTAGGTTTCCTAAGTTGAATCTTAGTAGTAAGGCTATAAAAAGCCCCCACCTCATTGCAAGCAAATCAGTTTTGAATATTGGATAAAAAATCAGACTTGAAGCCATGGGGGAACAAAGCCAACAACCTAATTTTTTGAGAGATATGAGTTTTCTAATTTTCAAGTTCTTCTGCATCTTCTTTAAGCTTGTGGTTGTGGCTGCCATTGAAGACTTTCTATTCAGTTGTCATTCATAACAACCCTTCTCTATCAAGTAAGTTTAATCCCCAACGTGAAACCAGCCTCTCCCCTCTCATTCCTTCCCCAGCAGACTCCCCCCATCCCCCAAACCCTAAATCCATAACCCTGTTTCCCAAATTACCCTCATTCTAATTTTCTTGAATTTTCTACGACTTTCGAACTTTTCCTAAGACCTAGATTCAAGGCCAGACATACTGCAATCTAACCGTTAGATCTGCCCCAAACTTGAGAAGCATCATTCCCCTAACCCTAGTGACCTTCCTTCCTGTTTTCAGCCCAATCAGACCAAACCCTAACCCTAACCAAGAGTACTAAACCAATTTGGAAACCGAGTTTTTGAACTATAGCCCTAAGCAATTAATTCTGAAGGTACAGGACAAAAAAAAACAGAATTAATTCTATCAATTTCCAGCCCTAAGTCAAACTAACATAACCCTAGAAACCCTTGAAATCACAAAACCCTGAAATTCCTTAAAACCCTAGTTGAAGAATAATTCTGCAATTAAAATTCTGTTATAACTCTAACTGAATCATCTTTTCCAGTTCCAGACCTCATACAGCTTAGCCAAGTCGTAATACTCTTCCCTAATTCACCTCAGTCAACCCTAGACTCCTCCTAACCCTTGTCGCAGGACTTGGAAGCCAAAGTCCAATATCCGTGGGCCTAATTTGATCTTATGAGTTGTTGTCCACCTGCAATTTGTCCTATATCAGAAAGGGAGTTGTAGAGGGATTGGGCTACACAGGAGTTGCAGGAAGGGTAGTGATCTAGATCACAAACCAATGTGTACTTGCAGGAACAACCCCCAAAACCAACCCATTGTAGTTGTGGGATCAACCTGCCATGAGAGGCAGCCTGGTATGATGAATTGATGATATGGTAAAATTTTGTTGGAATGATGGAGCATCACATAAGGCAATCCCACCACACAAAGATACATGTAGAGAAAAAGGAACAAAGATAGAAATCTTTTAGGGGGAAAAAGTTACAGTTCACATGAGCCAGGAGTTGGCGGCTGATATGGGCAGCAGGTGTGTAAATTAGATTCTGAATGTGGGTGGAACATTCTATTAGAAGCTCTAATTAATTTAGTGTTTACATTAGCATTTAGATAGTTTTTGTTTTCCCATTTATTTTTATTCAAACTAAAGTTCCACTTTTAGTTGCTTAACTGAGTTAAAGTTTCTATTGTAGTTACTTCCTTCACCCTTTTTGTGGCTGAAAAGGACTCATTACCAAAAGAGAAAGAGCAACAAAGCCCCAGAAGGAGAGAGAATACAAGAAACAAGAGAAGAAAAAAAAGAAGAGAGAGAAAGAAAAGAAAGAAAAAAAAAGAGAGAAACGAGACTTAAAACCCAAAATAGAGGAAGGTGAGGCTTGAAAAGAGATTTAAAGAAGGGACCCAAGATAACATTGAGTCTGTTCCTTGTGGTGGCAGGACAAGGAACACGAAAAAGTATAGATCTTTGCTCTAATTTCAGATAAAATGGATATTTCCTAAATCTGATGGAAGGGCCTAGAGTTGCTGGTCCATTTCCTGAAAATGCACCCATCCAACCAAATTGATAGCAAAATAGATTACCCGCTTCTGACCATGACACAACTGGTCGATCCAGCAAAAGCATTATCAACCCACTGAGATTCTCCAATGATGGGAGATTTCTTCCACCTAAGGGCCAGCATTTGGCAAGAAGAGCTTTCTAGACTTAGGCTGACAAAGGACAGTCAAACAAGAGATGTTTAATTTGCAATCCAACGGAGGCAACAACTATAAGTTGGCAAGGATGAAGGATTTGGGTGGCAATGGAGAAAGCACACCAGACTCAGAAGCAGTGTCAAGGAAGTGATGCTTCAACCAAACCAGATGCACCAGGGGGCCGAGCAAGCTTTGGAGTGGCAAAGGTCCCAACTTCCAAGCAGCTTTAGCCATGAAGGTACCAGCAGAATTTACACCTCAGATGATAAAGTCACTAGACTCACCCTCCCCAGAGGAATTTGAGAGTTTGAGGGATAGAGATCTTCAAACTCCAAATGTTGGTACAAATTTCCTGGTTTGGTAGTAAGAGTGCCCAGCCCAAGGAATCAAAAAGATCAGCCACTGAATAATATTTTTTTAAGTAGCACCGAATAATAAAGGATTCTTGGACCGATCAAGTGAAGAAATACTCTCAAGGGATACAAGGTACCTAACTCAAGGAAAGTAGATCTGCAATCTCCAATAGGGGAACAAATGTAGTCGCAACCACCAGAGTAAAGCAGCTAAGATTTTGCACAAAGTCAAATAAGCATTCGCCGAGACGAAAGCAGTCCCAAGGGAATCTAATCAATTATGGAAGTGCTACTACAATAAGTCAACCCAAATAGTATTCTTTTTAGAGATAGTTTTCCAAATCAGATTGATGACCCCAGCTGAGTTCACTTCTTTGATTCTTCAAACACCAACACCTCCTTTCTTAGGAAGGCAAATGGAAGACCAGTGGATGACATGTTTCCTGTATATAGATGTAGGAAGCCATCAAAGATAAAAAAAATCTGATGACATAATGGGGAGAATGAAGGATCCAGATCAATATATATAAGAGGATTCCAAGTTTCCAATACTGATTCCCTTTTGAATAGCTAGAAGCCCCACAATTAATAATGGACAGATCATTATCTAGACCAGAGTAAGCCAGGATTGGAGTGCCACTTACATTTTAAATCAGTTAATAGGTAGCCCAATCATTTGTTGGGGAGCCATCGCAATGCAATTCAGCAAGGTTTAGGGACTATTTCCACAAAATGTGAATTCCCCATTTACCAGCTACATATTATGTTGTTGTAAGCTTTGAGAGGTATTTTCTCATACTAAGTTTAGTTTATTGATAGCCACCAGTGGGGGGAATTTATAGTTTACAATTTGAGCAAGTCCTACTTTTGAGTACAAAAGGAAATATAAATACAAGAAGGAATAGAAACCACTCTAGAACTGGAATAGAAAAGAAAAACAAGCAACAAAATTAAATAAAAGAATGAATTCATGACTCTAATACCAAATAGAAGTAGAGTCATAGTACAAATAGGAGAGGGATGATACCTCTCGAACCTAGTGCGTGCTGCTGCTAGATTGGGAGGGATGATACCTCTTGATCCTAGCGCACACTAGCACTAGATCAAGAGGGACATTTTTGTCCTCTGAACATGTGTCTTTCAGTTTTGCATACCGATTAGAGAAAAAAAAGCACATTGATGGAATTAAGTTATCTGACAGCCATCACAGTTCAGAATTTAGCTGTATCATGTTTCTAAGATCTTTGATTCTTTTCAGCCCACATATGACACACAGTAGCACAAACTGCCAACTTTCCCACCCAGTGATGCACAAGGACAAGCTTTACCTTCTAGTTTTGTTACTTAGCATAGATCTAATACTTGTAACTCAAGTCTCAGCTCTAGAGATTTTCTACTTTTATAGTTTGAGGTAAACCCTTGACTATGTATAATGTAATGCCCTTAGAGGCCCCAACATGATCTAATGGATGAAATCACATGGCAGTTTTGCAATACATTATCCTAAGAGAGGCTGAGAAGGGTGAGATTCTCAGGTTGGGATAGCCAACCCCAGTAAGTGAGAGGCCATGGGGGAGAGAATGAGGCTCAATCTAAGCTCTCCACCTGTTCTGAGAATTCTGCTCTGAAAATTGTTGATCTGCTGAAGACCATTCGAAAGACTGAATTGCCACTGGAATTGACATTCGATTGTTACAGGACAGCTTGAGAATTCGTACATAAACTGTACTACAGTGTTGGTTCATACTAGAACTTCTTCTACATTAGGGTGGGTGAAATTGCAGGGAATGGATTAGAGTCAGAGGGAAGCGAGTAGCAGGGAGCACCAGCAAGGGTGAAATTAGAGTAAGGGCTTGTAAAAACTCCAAAAAAATTCTCGATCCAGCTAAACACTTTCAACATGTTTCTATTCTTCTAAAAACAGTAAAATCTCCAAACCCCAATTTGCGCAATTATTCCTTCCCTTTTGGATTCGTACTCTGCAGCTACTACTACTCAGCTTTAATACAACTTAATTAGGTACCACCCTTATTTACACCAAATACTATTTATTTGAATGCTTCTATATTTCTTGCATCATTTACTAATAGATATTATTCATTACTAAACACACTCCCCCCAACCACCACCACCCCCCCCAAAAAAAGAGTCCAATAACAAAACCTTGATTTTTAAGTCTTAACAGTAGGTGAATTTTCAATTTTCTAATTCTGGGGTTTTCTCAAATATAAATAAGTTGAGAAGTCTTAATATGGCAAAAAATTACTAAAATAATTTCTCTCAACTCACAACAACTATCACATATAAGTTCCAAACCATAGAAAGTAAAATAGCCTAAACACCCAACTGAATAAAAACCCAAATTGCACCCGGTTCATTTTGATATAGATTCCAAAATGGGTTCAGCTAGGCTTATGGAAGGGCCATTACATCATTTAGGGCAGTGTGAGGAAGAAGGTGAGATATTATTGCATACAGGAGTTACCATGAGTTCCATATATTGAATATCATTTTGTTTTCTAAACTCGAATAAAAAAGGACACCCAACTCAATATTCAGGGGATGGACTTAAAGCTAGCCTCCTCAAGTTGTATTGTTCCCTCTAAAAGTTGAAACTATCAATTTCTAATATCAAACACTGTTCCAAACAATGTATAAAAGGTTCGGAGAATTCAGACATTATATCATATCACAATTCATAAGAAGAAACTCAATTCAATACACTTTTAGTAAGTAGGAACCCAACAGACGACATTAAAATTAAACATTATCAATGAATATCAAACATACTTCTTTGGAATGCATCAACGGGGACAGGCAGGATGAGACTGCACGTTGGACTGCCTCCGATGGAGTGTTCAAGACTTCCAACAATTTCTCAACAACAACATGTACTTTAGGGTCATTCTGCACCAAAATATAAACATAATCATATCCTCTAAGTTGAGTTTTTTATCATTAAAAAAGAAATACAAAATATAAAATTTATCCACCTTATCCAAATGCTTAGCCAAAGCTCCTGTAAAAATAACGACTCCCTCACGTACTAAATCATACTTCTCTTCATCAGATGCCTGCAAATAAACACAACATGGATATTAGAGCAACACTAATGTGCAAACATGTGTCTTAATCTGCTAAAATGTACCAAAGAAACAATAAAGAGAGAAACTTTTTAGTCCGCATTAGCAAAAATATAAGAAATAAAAATAGAAAGGGTTGGTTAGCTGCAGCCTGCAAGAGCAAACTAACCAACAAATACACCAAAACCAACAACAGGACTCCCCACCACACTACCACCTGCTTCAACAACCAATGTTTCCAACAGAGAGCAAAGAAAACCTTACTCCATAACCCAAAATGGAAGCACCAAAAAACCAACCATTACCACAAATCACCTACATCAAGCACACGAAGGGAAGAAATAAAAAGGACTTTTTACGTCCCCCCCCCCCCCCCCCTTCCAAACAAAAAAAGAAACCATGAATTACATGCACCATATTATAAGTAGGGTCTCAATTACAGAAGAAAATCGGTTAAAGTTTGACCATTAGTCTTCCCCCAAAGAAAAATCAGAATGGCAATATCACACTTAAAATGGGTAATAACATAATTTTACCCAATTGTTTTATTTGTATTCTCTTATAGGAACCCTTCCTGGTATTTTACCAATTGCTGACATGTTCAGCTTGATGCAAACTCTCTGGCAAGAAAGGAGCTCTGAGATTATCTTCTCAGGCAACAGAGATTGCCATGTCTCTGAAATTCCAAATATCCAAAGCTAAATGGCCAAAATCAACCTGAAATCATCATAATCCACCTTAACAATAGAATCCCCAACTTTCACCTGAATTTCCAGGGAAGACCTGGAGTTTAGATTACATACAATCATCAAATTGATCAAGCATCAGAAGATGCTAGCTAATGCTAATTTTGTTCATGTTTGTAAACCACCCAAAAGCCCTAGGTTGTCAGAAAAGGAAAGCTTCACTCCTTAACGGTGCCAGAAGCTTTCTGATATTATCCTTGGAAAACCCTGATTGTTCGAAACAATGTCACCATCACTTGCAGAGAGAACAAGTATGTCTTTGAACATAGAGGCAAGAAGTTTGTAATACAGCCTTAAAACTTACCAAAGGAAGCCAAGAAGACAAGCCCTAATAACCAATCAAAAGGACTCGAACCCTAGTGAGCAAGTCCTTATGGCTGAATCCAGTGAAGCTACAAAAAAGTCCAGAAAGAATCCAGCAAAAAAAAAAACTTCAAGAAAGCATGAAGTTCAGAAGAAGCCCCTCATTCATCGGAGATGAATGCATTCAAGCGGGGGAGAGTTGATGTAAATCGTTTCCAGCAATTGCATGGGGCCTATAGTTATGTGCCCAAAACATATGGCCCCTAGTTGATCCAGGGGTCTTTTGGCCATTTTTTTTGCAAATTTCATGGAGTCCTAGGTCAGGATCCCATTGAGTCCAGCTAGTTATCAAGACCTTAGATCTATTTCTATTTTCTCATTTGAGTCATTAATTTGTGATTTATTGAAGAGTCTCATTCCTAGTTATGTTGGAATCCCCTAGTGTCAGTCTATTTTTTGTTAGGACTTCATATCTACTCTTTGGATTCTCTATGACTAAGATATGATAGGGTCCTTGTTTATGTGAGAGTCATTAGTTAAGTCAGGTCATACTTATTAGAGTGCTAATTTGAAGTCTAGTGGGTTTCCTAGTCTGAGTTTTAGTTTGTTTCTTTTAGAGGCTATAAATAAAACCTTAAACCATTGTAAACACATGTTGATTTAAAAATAAAATTCAGAACTGTGTTTGGAGGCAAGAGAGGAAATCGTGGCTCATGGAGGGGCTTGCGGCACTTCTAGTGTGATCAAATTCCGCAGTTCTCTTGCATCTATAGCAAGCTTCTTCAACTACAGCAGCTCCAATCCAATTCCCAAGTACAACCTACCCCAACCCCTTCCCAACCCTCTTCCAATCTTTCCTACCTCCCACGAGCACCCCACCCCTTCTTCTCCCAGCGGCAGCTGCATACCACCTCCCCATACAAACCCTAGATCCCCTAATCCTTCCTTCCCCTATAGAATTGCACCCTTCCTTCCCCTTATCTCTACTTTTAGTTCATCAAAAGGCCTTCATTTCTTAGGTTTCAAAATTCCTGAAATAAATTCTCAACCTCTAGAAACCCTAAAACCTAGTTTTGCTAGAAATCCTAGAACACCCAACTTCCTCAATGTAACTACCAACCCTTCTAGGATTTTTATCTCTCTACCTCTCCCTAACCCTAGTTGACTTTCCTAACAGTCCTAACCCAAGTAAGATACTTCAAACCAAACCCAAACCAATTAAGAAAAACCTGAAATTATAAAACATCAAACAAAGCCCCTCCCTAGTCTAACCAAAACCTTTTTACCTAATTCCTAAGCCCAAAACTTTTAAAACCTAATCTGAAATTTCTTAACAGCAGCTGTGGAATGCTAAAATCTCTTCAAGTCAACCCTAAAACCCTTAAACACCCTTAAACCTAACCCAAGACTTAAATCCCAGACTTGAAAATAAATTACAGCAAGGTTTAACCTTCAAAACCTGAAGTTTCACAACCCTAGGCCTGACCAAGATTTTTTAGCCCTATCCCTAACCCTTGCAAACCCTAGATACATCAAAATTCCTTCACCCAAAAGCACCTACAGCCCTAGAAGACTGCCGGTTCCTAAGAGAGCATTCTGAAGTGAGCCAAATCGTATGGAAATATTCTAACAAACCAAACCCTAGATTTTGGTTCACATCACCATGCAGCAAGCAGCAAACAAGGGGATGGAAGACAAAGGAGTGATGATTTTTTAGTGAAGAAGAGGTTGAAAGAGGAAAAAATGGCCAAAAAAGGGGGAAATCCCCAAAATTTCGACGGGCAGCACCTGCGAGTTCTGTGAAATTTTGCAGATTTCGACCAAGATTTGGGACTTTTGAATAGGGTTTTCCAGATTCCAGTCGAGACCTAGGCCTATAGTTTCGCCAGTACGATTTCATTCCAATTTTGGAAAAAACCGAGATTTTGACTAAAATTTCGGTCATCTTGGCACAATTCGTCTATGCCTACAACTGCATAATAGGATGTCCTTGTTCAACCTGATCACCACATAGGCCTATTTCCAAAGATTCCCTAGGCAAATGAAGCTGCTTCCCACCCTTATCCGGAATGTCATTGACCTTAGTGTTCAGTTGTTCGAAATTCTTGTTTCAATTTACTATTCTTGTGCGGCATTATTCCAGAGACTGGAAGGTGGGGCTGAACATATGGTAAGAAAGAACAATTTAGAAAAGAAAGGGCTGAAGGAAAAAACCATAGGTATAACTGGTATTTCATAAACCACCATGTATGCTCTTTTATGGGTAAAATTGACTTCTCCTACAAACAGCTAACAGTCCATTAACACCATCAGGTTTGAAGGGGGTAAACACAACCTGGATTCTTCCTAGAAGGTGCACATAATAGTGTCCAAAACCAGGGGACTGCATGTAAAAAGCAACACACCCACATACACTCATGCAAAAAAAAAAAAAAGGGGGGGGGGGGACTACAGCAGCCACAGATTCATCCCCACTGTCCTAAGACCATGAACAACACTTCAGGATACAAATTGAAAAAAATGATTCACTAACAAATATGAATCCAAGAAATAGCAAAGCTAATGCAAAATCTAACAATGAGTAATATACCTTCTTATTTAAGTAGTTCTCAAAAATTGGAAATAGCAAAGAAACATTCTCTCTTCCATGCTTATCGATTATCAAAATACCAGCATCAATCATTCTCGCTCGAACATCAGTATTAGGATCAGCCTGCAATACAATATATCACCAACAGCTTAGTTGTGATACAATCCAATACAAAAGATAATGAGATTAATAGACTTTAATAACAAGATTCCACTGCTAACAGAGAACAGACAAACCAGAAAAAATCGAGGTACCCACAGAAAATTTACAGAATGCAAAGAATTATAATCATCAACAGCATAAAAATCAATAGTGGCCAGACCAGAAAAATAGTGTCATATAAAAAAAAAATTTAATCTACAGATCATGCCATTCAAATTTCTCTTGAAAACCTTCTATTTTGAAAGTTTACTTATATATTCAAAATTACGATTGTCACTCTAAAAGAATTACGCTTAGGTGCAAGAATCACTCGAATTAGGTTTTCAATTATTGTTTATAGTATGAAGCCAGTACAAATATTTACACTCCTAATAAGTTCTGACTTAAACTTGTTTTGTGCTTTGATCATTAAAAAGCACCTAGAACAGTTTAATCAAAATTTTAATCATAGAATGCCCTAGCTTAAGAGTGACGATTTGTGACCTTAAACTTATGGGCCTTAAAAAGTACCCAAGTTCAATTAGAACTTTCATTCTAAAACACCCTAACTAAATCGGACTAGAATTCTGATTCTGAGTAAGTCAACAATTATTTACATAGATTTATAATAAAAATGCAGGATGTAACAAATGAGTCAATTTGTTTTTATGGCAACACAATAAATATAAAAAAATAAAAAAGACAATAAATCATCTATTTTTACTACATGAAACGACCAAAGGATTAAAATTACCATAAAATGAAATGGAATCATTGGATCTGATGATTCAGGGTCAAAATCAAGATTTGGATCAAGGTTAAAATGAGGGTCAATATTAGGATGAATCCAAGGTTAATGTGACTATGTGAGAGTTAAAATTAGAGTTAGGATCAAGGCAAAAATTGAGGTGAGGATCAGGGACAAAATCAGGGCTAAGATCAAGGCCAAAACAAGATGAGAATCAAGGCCAAAACCAGGGTCAGAATCAAGGCTAAAAATCAAAGACCAGTTGACCAGGACAAACAATAATCCCAAGACTGACCTTGGCCTTGATTCAGGGCCAGAATATTTTGGCCCTAAACCCTAAACACTAAAACCCTAAAACCCGAGACCCCTAAAACCTAAAATAAGGAACTGTGACTCAAATTGAGATAAAGAAATGAAAACCGCATTCATGTCCTAAATGACCAGAATATCCCTCATGCCCAAAACTACCAAAATGCCCTATTCTCTAAATGACAAAAATACCCCTGATCCACAACATTCCCTCATGACCAAATACCATTCATGTGCAAAATGACCAGAATACCATGTTGCCCAAAACAACCAAAATACCATTCATGCCCAAAATACCCTAATCACTAAACAACAAAACTGCCCTTCATGACTAATATACCATTCATGTCCAAAAATTACCAGAATACACCTCATGCCCAAAATAATTAAAATACCCTTCATGACCAAAATACCAAAAACTGCCCAAAATCACCCAATCAAAATGACCAAAATACCCTAATCGGACCCACAGTAGTGTCATGACTACCTGTATTGTTTGAACAGGAAATAGAACAGTACCTTGATTTAGGCCGAGTGGGCTGTACGTGAGTGTCTGTATTCCAGCCTACTAGACCAGCATTGTTGAGGAAAATGGAACACCAAGGTAGAGTACTGAAGTAGAACGGAGATGGGTGACGTGAACAAATAATTTCTTTTCTTGTCAAGCTAGGGTGCAAACGACCTAGCATTTTTTTCAGTGTTTGGCAATGCCAAAGGAAGCTTAGATCTAGTCCCCCTTAACTTCTACAATTATTCTTGCTATTATGACTAGCATTTTCAAAATTCCGGTCAAATATGATTTTAATTATCAAATACAAACTAAAACAAAAAGTTCACCAACAAATGAGAAGTGGGAAAAGACAGTCATCATCAACTACACAGAACACAATCAGATAATAGCATTCGAAGCAAAAAAACCTATAGATTTGAGCAAGAAAATACAAAAAAAAATAATAAATAAATAAAATAAAAAATTCCAGATAAATCAAGGAACTTCAAAAAGAAAACAAAATCTGGAAAGGCGTTATATTGTCAGAGCCACTAGGGCCAAACTTGCATCCCTATCTCCTAGCATTCCCCCTCTTAACATGCAATTGTAAATTCTAACAGAATTTATTATACAATTGATTAGACATAATCAGAGCCCAACCGGCAACCAGCTTTGTTTATTCTATTAGTCCATTGGTAGAGCCTGCAATGAGTTGCCACTATTGCCCACCATGTGCAGCCTACATCAAAGTGTAGAATTGAGAAAGAGCTCTACTATTTGTGGACCCCATAATGTTTTTTGAAAGTGAGGTAGATCCCAAGAGGCACGAGTGTATGAAGTTTGGCGTGAAGTGGCATAGGAATATAACACAGTCGCATACAAATACTGTGGAATGGCATAGGAATACTGTAAAGAAGCATGGAGTTCTATTTAATTTAAGCAGCAGTCCTACTTTAGTTAGGAGTTCTATTAAAAATACAAGTCCTTTTTAAAATTTCGTTTTAATGTTAAGAACTATTAGGAGTCCAGATCTATTTAAATAATATTATTTGAGCCAATGTAGAATGAGATAAGGGGTCTTTGACAGTGTAAAAGTAGAAATCCTATTTGGATTCTAATTAGTTGCTATACATATAAGGGGTCTAGAAATCCTATCTGGATTCTAATTAGTTGCTAAGTCCTGTTAGGAGTCTTTAATAAAGGCTATAAATACAGCCCATTGCTTGTAATCAAATCAGTTTATGTTGAAAAAAAAATTGATTGAAGGAAAAGTTGAGTGGAGCTTTAAGGGCTTCCAAGAGCAGGAAACTTATAGCAGCCTGATTATTGGCCTCACACAGTACTTCTTCCCCCAAATCCGCATCTGGTAAGCAAGCATTCCCAGCCCTTTCCCCTCTCTTCTCCCCCTCACACCTATCCTAAACAATTCCCCCACCCCTGCAGTACTCCATCTTCTCCCACAAAACTAGTTCCCATATCTCCCAATTCCCTACACCAAACACCTTCCTCTCCTAGGATCTTATTCCCTAATCTCTATTCAGCACATGACCTTATACCCTAGCCCCAAACATCCCTTAGAAACTGTACAACTAGAAACTCTAATTCCTAATTCCCCATTCCCCACAACCCTAAATCCCATAACATCCAACTCACACCATAGAATCACCTCCCCTTTTGCAACCCTCGTCTCCTCACCAACCCTAGACTTCGATCCTAAGTTACCATCCTAGCAAACCTCTGAAAACCCTAAAATCTGAACCCTAAGTTCCACACTCCTAAAACCTTAGAAAGGAGTTTGAATCTGAAAATAATTAGGCTCAGATTTATATTTCATCGACCTACGACTGAAAACCCTCACTGCACCTAGCCAACTCTCCCCACCACTCCCAGAACCCCAAAACAGTCCCTACATCTCTGGCCACAAAGTCTTGAGAAGCCCTACTTTGTCCTGTTGATTCAATTAATTGATCCTGCAACTGGCCCTATATCAGACCTAGTTTTCACAAATACACAATCTCAGTCAAGACAAGTTGAAACCATGGAAAACAATTCGCTCGAAATGCCTGCAGCTTTGAAAAACGAAACAAGATGCAATTTTTTTCATTGGGATCAATTGATTCAACCGAAACAATACGAAATTTTGGTAGAAACAACGTGAAATTTCATATCGTATCAAAACGTTACAACTTGTGTAATAAAAATCAATCATTTCAAGCAGAACCTGTGAAATAATACAGGTTCCACCAGTTTCATGACTTTCCACCACTAAGTTTTTTTTCTAATTTCTCTTGCATTCTACCCCCATTTCACCTCATTTTAGCAACTCCTTTGCATTCCTTCTCGACTCTTGCTCCTCCATTGTTGGGTTTTTGAGAATCAAACATGGTGAGTTAACAAAGTTCTCCATTTTTTATTTTTGTTTTGTTTATGGCTCAAATCAACTTAGATTGCTTCCAAATTAAAGTATGTTTGGCCTGGAGTGTTGATCTATGATTATGTGAAGTTAAAATTAATTTTGCATATTGCTACTACTTTTTTATTTTTCTATATCTAAAAACTCTTTTCTAAAATATGTATATTCCTAAAATACACAAGTATACACTCATGTATGAGCTTCAAATTGATGAATGGGAGACACCATCACTTCACCTATTGCTGTGATGGTGTTGAATCAAATCTTTTTCTTCTGATTGTTAATTTTAAATGTTTCAAAAATATTAAAATATTATCAAATTTTATTTAAATATTAAAAAATACTAATTAATTTATGTTATATATTTAAAAATAGAAAATTATTTATAGTAGCATGAATGTAATTTTTTGAGCCTATTGTAATGCTTTTAAGATACTTAATGTGCATTTTTTGTATCAGGCACTCTTTAAAAGATGTCAGACATAGTCTGGCAACACGAGAGGCCACTGACAGCTGATAAGAAGAAGAATGAGTGCAATTATTACAAGAAACAGATAGGAGGAGGTGGCGCCACTAGACTGAAGGTGCATCTAGCCGGGGGGAAGTAAGAACGTCGTAGGATGCCAAAGGGTGCCCGTAGAGATCAAGAAGGCAATGGCCTCTTACTTGGCTGGGGGAAAGCAACAGAGGAAAAAGAATAGAACACAGAGGGAGGAGTTCGAGGATGCATGCCTAGATGACCTTCCAAAGCCAAGAGAGCAGGACTTTGATCCAGAGGAGCTAGAAGAGTATGGATGTGACCCTGACCCAGAGTCCACACAAATGAGGAGGGCGATAATGAGTAAGGAGCAAGCTATGATTCAAGACAAAAGGAGATGGCAGAGGGTTATAGGTTTTGGGTCATCTAAAGAGCTAGCAGGTATGGGAGGCACACGCAGCTCCCAAGTCCCTATAAGGAGTCAGAGTGTGAGGGAGGATATTCCTATCCCACAATCGAGCTTCATTAGCAAATCCTATAGATCCGAATCTTGAGATTCTTCGCAACAATCCAGCCCTATTTAGGAGGCTTAAGCAAAAGTAGAGAAAGTTGAAGCACTTGTGGGGGAGCTTGAATGAGAAAGTGCGGATGGCTTTCTCCAAATGGGCTATGTACCATAGTATTCCAGCACATGCAGCCCAAAGGCCCTACTATAGGAATATGATTGAGGAGATAAGCAGGGCTGGGAGTGGTGTACAAGGGCACACACTACATGAGATATATAATGTCCATTTCCCTAAGCATAAAGAGGAGTTGAATGAGTATATTAATGGATTAAAGCTCATGTGGGCTTATTATGGAGTGATTGTGATGGTTAATGGTTGGACTAGTCCCATTAGACTGTCCATCATCAATTTCATGTTAAACTGTGATGGGAGGACACTGTTCCTCAAGTCACTAGATGCATCCAGTGAGAAGAAGGATGCAAAATACATTTACAAATTATTGAAGCAAGTGGTGAAGGAGATTGGAATGGAGAATGTGAACCAAATTGTGACTGATAATGGCTCCAACTACAAGACAGTTGGGTTGAAGATGATGCAAGAACTCCGATATCAAAACATGCTTTCAATCCATGTGCTGCTCATTGCATTGACTTAATGCTAAAGGACATGGGAAAGGTCAAGCTTGTGAAGAATACCATGGAGCAAGCCCGACAAGTTAGCACCTTCATCTATAACCACACATATGCATTACAAATGATGAGGGACAAGTGCTAGGGTGACTTAGTGAGGCCAGGCATAACTAGATTTGCTACCAATTGGATAGCACTACAAAGCTTTGAGAGCAGGAAGACTAGCCTTAGGAGCATATTTGCATCAGAGCAGTGGTTTAACTGGGAGGGTTCTTCATCCGTAGGAGGAAGGAGAGCACAATTGACTATACTCGATGACAATTTCTGGAATAATGTGAGGGAAGTGGTGAAGATGCTCGAGCCTCTGGTGCATGTGTTGAGGATGGTAGATCAACAAAGAAGACCTACTCTACCACACATATGGGTTGCAGTAGATAAGATGAAGCAACAAGTTGCTCAAATCTACCCACAGGGCAACAAGAAAATCCTTGACATCATCCTAGTTAGATGGGAGTCTATATTACAGCATCCACTACATACGGCTGGTGAGTTGTCAAGTCTAGGAATCAATTTAATTTTCATTATATTATCTCACTATTAAATATTGACTATTTCCTCTTATTTTTTTTTTTTTTCTTACACAAGCATACTATCTAAATCTCAAATATCATTACAAAGACAATCTTGGGATGAGGCAAGATTTGATAGATGTCGTAAGTGTAGTGGAGAAGTTGGAACCGGATCATCCTTATGGAGGTGAGATTGTGATCTAATATTCACAATTCATAGTTTTATACTAAGTTATTAAATATTAACCTAGTTATTGACTTATTGTTTTTTTTCATTTATATATTAGATGAAGGAATTTAGGGATGCCACTAGGAGCTTCGGTCGTTCTGTGGCCATATCAGGATGGGAATTCGCCCCTTGGGGTAAGTTAATTCATTATGTATTTAATTAGTTATATTCTATCTTTAACTTAGTTACTTAAATATTGAAATGACTTGAAGTCTATGTTTGTTGCAGCTGAATGGTGATTGCAATTTGGACGAGACTCACCCCATTTGAGTATGACAACAAGCAAAGTGCAAAGGAGAGCCCTTACTAGTAGATAGATTGCAGAGGAAATGGGGGCTGATGTGGCGGACTTCATGGAGCAAGAGGGGACTGCCCATGCAACGCCTGCTCATCCCTTCGTGCCACACCCTAGTGCATCCACCCAGAGTCAGGATTTAATTGTCAAGTCTGTCATCAACAATTATGCAACTTAGGCATCCCCCGACGATGATGATAGAGGGGATGAGGAGGGTGTTGGACCTCATGATAAGGATTCAGCTGATCCTAGGGACAGACCACCACCACCAACACTAGCACCAGCAATATGTGAGAGTTAGGGAGGGGGAGGACAACCACCTAGATTCATTGGCAAGAGTCAGTTCAGCCATGCGATAGACGATTCAGACCATAGTGGAGCTGCGTCTCGAAGCAAAAATGTTTTGTCGACATATTCGAGGAAGGGGAAGGGAAGACAACACGGATATGGCACAGAGTACACGGTCACACGCCATCATATGGGTCTTACCATCCGGTTGGTGCAGAGAGCTTGGTGGGCTCTATGAGATCGATGAGCATAAATGATTCCAAAAATTCCACCTCTAGAGGATCTGGATGGCATAGGCCCGCAAAGTCCTCATATGATATTATTGTGGAGAGTGTTGGTTCTATTGGGTCAACTTATGGAGCTTATGGTGTTCCTCCCACTGTCACCTATCGGAGTCAACCACTGGAACCTTACTGTCATTATGGAGTTTATAGTGTCCCTGCCCTTGTCGACGACCAAGGTGTTTCTTCATTTGATGAGCAAATCTTTCACTCTACACCCACAGCCACCACCAGCCCCTTCATATGCAGTTGAGCAAGTTCCTTATCCGAAGATTCTCAACTTCCCACCATCTTAGGCATATAGATGAAGCCATATACAAAGCTGCAATTGTCGACTATGTCTACAACCATATAGAGCAAACATCATGATTCATGAGATATGTATTGTCATTTGTATGGGGTATAGAGGGAAGAGGAAGACATGGAATAGAACAAACTTGTACTTGGTAATATTCTTGGTTCTTCTCATATATATTATATACTTGAATGTTACCTTTTCAATGGTTTTTTTGGTAAATTGGTAGTTCCATTGTGTTTACTATGCTTGAAATAAGTAGCATGCAAGAATCCAGGTCATTTTAGTCCAAGCTCAAAATTGAAGTTCGAAACTTCAGTAAAAACTCAAATGTTTCAACAAAAATTTTAGTCAAAACTTGAATTCGACCTTTTCCTAGGTTGAAATCCAAGTTTCAATCGAAATTTCTTCCTTAGTTGAGACACCTCAATCTCAACCTGTCTCAACACTACTTCCCCCTTTTCCGGTTTTGGTGCTTTAGTCAAATGTTAGCCAAAAACTTGGTTGGATCTCTACCTAGGTTGCATTAACAAGCTGTTCAGCTCACCTAAAACACAGATCTCCCATTTTTAAGCCAATCTTGAAGCAAGGTGAGCATTCTTACCGAACTTTATTTTGTTTTCAAAAAAAAACTATGTTCTACGCTGAGGTAGGTAGTGCTGGTGGAAAAGAAGTTGGAGGAGTTGCTTAGTCATGGATTTTACTGTCATAGTCTCGTGTTATAACTTATACTTAAACCAATGTTGTAATGTGAAATTGTGAACTGAACATATTTGATGCATTATTCGACTTTAAACCTTTATGTTTTCATTTATTTCAAGTAATGGTGAGTAAATCCTGTTTTATAAGTCTACATGTACACTTATTTTCTCACAAATCTAATGCCACCATTGTGTTGAAAAATCTAAATGCCAAAATCCAGCCCAAACTAAGCCCTAATACCCACCGAGATGGGGCCTTGAGTTGGATTGTGTTGATTGGGGATTTTTACCCCCACTCCGCGCGAGATCTCGATTTTTTGAGGGACCGAGATCCCTATCTAGACTTAGATCTCAAACCATACCCAAACCCTAACCCTAACTTGTACTACGGACCCATTCCAGGAAACTTCCCTGCATTAAAATTTAACCAAATCTTCACAAGAAGATTCCCTACATTACTTAACCTAATTCTTACCTGACTATGACAAGAATTACCTATTCTCACTTAGCCAAACTACCATTCACAGCAGATCCAGGTTATTGGCTTCTAGCTAGTTTCTTGCCAATCCAAAACATATTAAGTTAAAGTCTTCTTTCCACCTATTTGTTATAAAGGCTAACCACACACTCAACCAATCCTACATTTTTCATCATTAGCCTATTTGACCTCACAATTCAAAAACCAATCAGAGTTTTCTCTGATAAATTGGGAACACCCATCCATTCACCATCACAACAGGAAAGAAATAGACACAAGGCTTAAGAAAGAAAAAAATTCAGAAAGATTCTTTTAAGACTTTTTTTTTTTACAAGGAAGCACTCAAATAATAAACGACTAGTGAAGCAATTATTGGAGAGTAGGAACAAGTTCATGCGATCCCCAAGGAAGAGCCTCACAACAACAACAACAACAACAAAATTACAAAAAAAAATTTAAAAATAAATAAAAATAAAGAATGGATGAGTGAACCTCACAGCTTATTCATTGGACACGTTACCCGTCATGACAAACAATTCTGTGTAACTAATATGAATGTTGAGTTCAAATATTAGTCAATACTTTGGAGCACTCAGTGCCACTACAAATTCATGCTTACCAGCGCTCTTGATATGAGAAATGTCATTACAACAGGAAGATCCTTTGTTCTCAGCACATCAGCCGCAGAATGTAACGCCAGTGCTATTCCTTGTCTACCCAGCCAACCAGCATCTACATTGTACTCTCCAGAACCAACATCACGGATATACAACGTAAATAAAGTCGAGAGAGTTTCCTATGATTTCACCAAAAAAGTAAATATAACAAATTGATTGATTAAAGTAAAAAGTTGACTATAAGAAAATGTTAAGATTACTGACCTGGATAGCATCAGGATTTTCATCCAAGGTAGAAGCAATTGCCTCTCCAGCTGCTACTCGGACGTTATAGTTCACATGTGAAAGTGCACTGAAAAGCCCTGAATAATCAGTACCAAGATCATGCCCATAACGGTCCCATAAATCCTCTGCTGCTTCCGCAACAGACTGGAGCAGATGAAACCAATGTCAACATTTTCGGAAGTTGACAAATTTTAGAAAGACTAAAATGTTACTGTGTGAGAGATTACTACTACTGCAGAGTCCTTGGGGGGAGTGTGCATGTGTGTGCGGGTGTTGGCTTTTTCTGCGTGGCTGGGGCAAGGGACGTATGCAGCCGTTCCCTTCCAAGTTCTAAACTTGCAACCATAAGGTTACCTTGGTGCAGCATAACCAATAACCAGTAACCAGGACTTCTATACTCTATTCATTTTCTTTCAGACCCTAATGAGGGTTTTTCCAGTATTTTCTCTTCTTTCATAATGAAGATTCCACCCAGAAAAATAAAATGAAGAATTGAGTTATATTATGGTTAGAAAAGAAGATGAATATCAAACAAGAATATAAAGAATGAGTTTTTCATCCAACGTGTAATTCAGCCGCCAAAGATATTATCCAACAGAAGGAAAATGATTCAATTTACAGCTTTTGGAATCATGAATACGGTTGCAGGGATTATTTGATGGAATGTTCACTATCATTAAAAAGCAAGGATAATTACTGATGTCCCTCTGTACTTAGCTGAATTACATATTGAATCCTGCACTTAATGAAATTACTGTTGCCCCTCGCACTTCAAACAGTGTTACGTAACTGTTATTTCACAGTGCAGAATGTCCATTTACCCTCATTCACAAATTTGATTTTAACTTCATGGTTATAATAGATGGGTGAAGAAATACTCTGTGCACCCATCTTCTTCAATCAAACCCTCACCAGTTGATTGATGCAATAGATGATTCTAGGACTCAACCCGAGACCAGAGCTCTCCGAAGCCGAGCAGAGATTCATCGCCTTATCTATGATCTTCTTCCTTACAATTAAGTTATCGAATAATCCAACAACTCAGCTGATGGGAGAAGGTCAAAACCGCACAAACCCTTAGAACAGAAGGAGAGAAAGCCACAAAAAAGAGATGAAAGATGACCAATGAAATCACCGAAAGGCAACCTGGGGAAAAAGGAATCTCAGTCTTTTTAACTCTCAAAAGGTTTTATGGGAGAAACTTAACTTCTTATCTGCGGAAGTGGATGAGAACAGAAACCCAAGAAGGAGCAATTTGAAGACGTAATTCGAAAGAAAGAAGAGGTGTTTAGATTGCAGGGAGAAAGAGAATGATCATACGGACATAGAAAGCAATTTCTTAAGGAGGACGCTATGGAGGATCGATATGTGGAAAGGAATCAGAGTAAACCAGTCATTTAGTTCAAGGGTAAAACAGTTAATAAAAAACAAATCAGGGTAAGTTTGGGCAATTTAAAAAAAAATACACAGATGCCATGCCATCAGTTAACTGACGGCTTTTAATGGTAGGAGGCAATAGCAAAATCAAAGTGTAAGATTCAATTAGTAATTTGAAAAGGTATAGGGAATTACTTGTTATTAAACTATGGTACTAAAGGGCATCAGTAATCTAAAAGACAAAAGTACATATGTCCACAAATAAATCTAAGCATCGCCCAACCTTTTCAGGGTCATGCAAAGCAATCCATAAACTTGTGGCAACCTCGACATTCTGAGGAATAGAGCGGCTGGCAACAGATGGGACGCATTTTATAGCATTTAAGCAAGCAAGCCTCACATGAAGATCCTTTGCGTACACCCCACAAAGAGCCTGGTATAAACAAAGGTAAAGAAATAATTAAAAAACAACATTATGGAATAACTGCAATAGTCAGCTGCAAATGTTCTGGGGCATACAGGAGCCAGTTCATCTGACTGCAGACCCAGACATAATTCATTTAACATTGGTCCTATTGATGCTTGATAGGCAGGAACAACACCAAGAACATGGTAAAGAACCTGCAACATCGAGAATGAAAATATAGTGAAATTATAAGGGTTAAAGACATAAAATATATGCAAAATAATAGGATCAAATGTCATGAAATATAACCGATAGCATCTGAAGCCTAGGAAGTGGTAATATGGGATCCAAGTGTAAAGAGAGTATCCGAAGCACATCATCATGGAGTCCCGTCTTTTTTGATGCCAACAATATTTGCTCCATAATCTGGCGATAAAATTGATTTTAGATGAAAAATTACATATACAGTTGCAATAGGAAGGAAATACATAAAAAGGTCATAATTTGATAATAAATACCGGAAATACAAAAGTAAATGAATCAACTGGAAGGGGTCCAGTTTTACAAGATGTCAGCAAGCCATTAACAATTCTCTCAAAAAGACTCATTGAAGGCCTCTCTTGGGCTACCCCTTCACCAACTGCTGGAATTAGTTCCCAATTGAAACGTCCTTCTTCAGTAGAAACAATGCGTAAAGCAGCAGTAATATCAGAGGCCCAATTACATAGCGGTGGAGCAACACATCTTGACAACTTTTGCATAGTTTCAAATGCAACATCGTTTACAACTGGTGATTGCAGTAAAGGGTTTACAAACTTAACCTGACAATCAAAGCACAACGAAATTGATTAATTAAAAAGAACGTGAAAAAGGAGGGGGGGAAATAAAATAATCACTAAAGTAACACAAATTATGAAGGCCCCACCAACTCACTGTATAACTACCACAAGCAAATAAAATAGTAAAACAGCTGGAAAGAATGACTCTCACGTAGTTGTTTGGCAGGAGATAAAAGGGGGCCACGAAATCATTACTGTAAGCTGCAATCTTTACATACATACAAGGGTACACATTACATGTCAAGAGCTCTCATCTCCATAAATGATTGCAGGATTCTGGAGGTGCTTAATTGCCCTTCTACGACTCAAGAGATAATTCTTTATTTTTGCCTCCACTGGCTACAAGGACCACCTTTTCAGTCTCTCATGGAAGTAGAGATACCCAGCCCCTCTTATGAACTCACAGGCAGCAAATCTGCTTGATATAGCTATATTTTGCCCTATCAATGGTCCTCCGGCCTTAAAATTATTCAACAATAACGCTGCATTATTCACCTCTAACCTCTCTTTCACCCCACGTTGGGAAGGGCTGCACCTGACGGCACACTACACGCTACAGGAAGGGAGGGGAGCTCACCCCGACTAGACCACAACAGCTGGCATGCCCTCTACAATCACAGAGAATCAGGTCGCCCTTAAAGCAAGTACTTGGGCACCTAGGCCTAGCGTGCCATGAACTACAGCCCGCAAAGGCATTCATACCAGACCACGTTTCAGTTCATTTCCTAATAGAAAGATCCGGGATTCTTTTTCCAATTCCTTCTCATCTGAAAGGAGCAAATTTTCTTTCATTACCTAATGAAGTCAGAAAGCAGTGAAGCACTCACAAGTCGACATTTCAATCATAGAGTCTACAGTGTTCATGATTTCAGGATGATCAGCAAGGACACAAACATTTGGGACCACTAATGTGGTGGTCACTGAAGCATGACAATCATCTGTTTTAGTATTCATGTGTTGAAACCTCAGTTAGATTTTTAAATCAAGCAATCACAGCATGAAGAAGGTCCAAGACAGCCATTGTGATCGATGAAGTAACAAAAAATTTACTAATAAAAATGTAAAATCAGTTTCAACGATAAAAAGTATTCCCATCAAATATGAGGAGAAAAATGACTTCCTTCCCATTGCAAAACAAACAGAGGATGTAACAAATGTTAAATCCCAATAGATGATTAAGCCATTCAAACGCCTAAGGAACTAATTTATGCCTCTTTGATGCAATCCTCAGCCACAGCTGCTATTTCCTCAAAATTGAGAGAACGGACATTCTTGGCAAATTGTTTTGAAATGAAAACACGTCATCTCACCAATGCCCCCATCCTCAACTGTGGGTCCAATTATGGTCAAAAAATCATTGTTTGAGATCTCAGGTCTCAGTTCCTCAAAAAACTGAGAACTCGGCCAAGATTTAGTAAAAACGCCCTGGTCGACCCAACTCGAGGGCCCATTTCAGTGGGTATGAAGGCTCAGTTAAAGCTGGAATGTGGTATTTAGCCTATTTTAGGCCTTCTAAAGATAGAGGTGGCCTTAGATTTGTAAGAAACACTCTTGACCTAGAAATTATCATTTTTGCTTCTTCTATTTCATTCATTCAAGCTGGATACAATGTCCTTTGAAAAAATTCATAAAATTTGGACAAGCTGCTACTTAGAGAGCTCCTTTCTTTCTCTATCTCTTTTTCTTTTCTTTTCTTTTTTTCTTTTTTTTGTGGGGGGGGTATGTGTGGGTGGGGCGAGTTGTTCAGAAGAATTAAACTCAAAAGGAATTGGTGGGGAGGGCTGCCTAAGTGGTGGAGCACGTTCAATGCAAAAAAAGAACTTTACCAGCTCTTGACATCCCTAGAAATCAAGCACAATAGAAACGAACAGAACTTTAATAGGTCTATAAATGAAACATAGACCCAACCAAGAAAGAAACTACCCCGTTGGAACAAAGCTTACTTAGAGAAAGGTTAATTGGTATCAATCTTTTGAAAAACTTTAGCAAAATATTATGTTTGACCCCTTGACACATTCTACAAGAGGTTCATCTAAAAGTACAAACAAAAGGGGAAAAAAAAGGCAGGAAGAATAATGATGGGTAGTTTTCATCACAAAATAAGTAGGAGGCAGCGAAATGCTCTTACCAAATGAGGCAGTTGACTGTGCGTGAATATAGGATTAGCAATAGCTATTTCCCCCAGTGCTCTCAGCATCAAAGAAAGATTCCTCTGTATATCCTTAATCTTCTCACGAATAGAGGCCTCTTCTTTAAGCAATAACTCACGTGCCTCTTCTTTTGCAGTCTTGCCCTTGTCTATTAGTAAATAAGTCAAATAATCATATCAATATCCAATTAAGATGACAAAACCACAACATAAGCAACTGAATATTCAAGTTAGTCATGAAGAAATGCATGCCAGTTTTCTTTGCAGCCTTTCCCACATCCTTCTTTCCCATCCCTGCAGTATCTCGCTTAGCTGGCTCTCTCTGTATAGAATGATTAGATCTGGCATGGTCCTAGAAACCAGAGAAAGGGTTGGGGAATTAAAACACAATAGGCATCAGCCAAGCACTTCATTCGTTATATTTAGATCCATCTCTAGCTGGAAAAATATGAAAAAAGGGGTAAAACTGGCACCAAAGGCATCCGCACATGCAGAGACCGAGGTATGTGAGTCTGCAGGATTTACTCATAATTAGCTGAACACAAGAACAAAGCACACAGACGTACCAGGTCCTCTTGGTCATCATAAGCACGAAACCGACCCTTTGCATGTTTTGTGTTTTTAGCAGCAACAGATTCTGCAACGTATACTCCTTGCTCAGTGGACAGTATGCCTTCTGGAGTATAAAAAACCTGGAACAATAGAACATGGTCACAAAACTTTAAGATAATAGAGAATAATGCAATAAATAAAAAACAGTTAAGCTAATGCATGGTAAAACAGCCACCAACAAAATTTTAAGGCCAATAAAGAATGTCAAGCACACAAGCCAGTGAACCACTATCCGAAAAGCCACCAGGTAGTGAGCAAAATATTAAGGAAAATAAGGTTAGTAAGAAGCAAAACCACCTTGGGGTGTTTTGTTATGTTCCTTATTAATGCACTTATGGATATATAGACACAAGTAGTCCTGTAATTAAACAAGCCTTTCATTATAATATATACAGTACTTACGCAGAAAACTAGGTCAATATATTTTCATGAAATGATCCCTATGTATTAAACAAACTTTCATTATGACATATACATTATTTCTTGCAGCAGAAATAGGTTACTTCTCTTCATACAGGTCTACTCTGTTGCTCTTTTAAATTGCAGAGCACTGGTCATAATTGTTTTAACTCTAATGCAACCAGCAGCTGCTCAAGTTACAAGGTTTCTATTATTTTTTTTTCCAATTAATGTTTCACTTTGGTTGTGGTTTCAGCCTGCCGATCCTAACCACCTCTATCTCAGTCATTATTACCAATGTCTTAATTTTGCAAATCCCCGCAAAAATGTCACTGAGATTTCGGTGTTTGAACACCAAAATAAATCTGCTTCGAGATGAAAAGGTCAAAACTTCAGTGAAATGTCCGAAATTTCATCGCGGTAGTCCTTACCCTTATAACACTTTAAGATGGGTTGGCTGTTTTATAAGGATGATCCTACCCATAGAAGGCCAGTATCTGTCAATATGGACCACTATATGGGTTCAATGACAGGGGATGAGTATGTCTACTGTTCGCAAAGGCAAGCCTGCAAGGTTGGCCCTATGAGGCTGCCACAGCAGAGAAACTATTATTGCATTACCCATAGGTGTGAATGTGTGATGCGTATTGTAAAGTAATATGTAATTCATTCACATACTGTTATGTTATACACTATTGCTGTTTTCATCGAGTACTACTGACTACTGTCTTCTACACTTGTACTTGACTATTTGTACATTGAATCTTAGTTGTCGTCTTTTTTGTTGCATTTCAATAAAGATCTTAGTGTTCTCTTACATCAAATCCAAATTTACATCGGCTGAAATTCATGTTCCAGACTTCCAGTTTCGCTAGCATACAACTGGGCATGTGCCAATCATGAACACCACTTTGGGTTAGGTTTCAGGCAAAAATAACACTTCCAGTGTGTTTAAAGGGGCAAAATTTCGGAATATCAATCATCTCAGTCATTACATTGTCAGTACCGAGATGACAGAAATTTCAAACCTTGGTCATTACATGGCTTGTCATCCAAGTAAGCCAGCAGCTTTTCCGATTCTCCTTTCCATGCTTTCACTTGTGCGATCAATGGAAGTGTATGATCGCTTTTGAATAAAATAGAAGTGCATGGAACTGAAATGCTGGAAACATTCTTGAACCATTAAACTAGGAATAAGAAACAATGCGTATGCTTGTTAATTCATAATCTTCACGTTTCTTTATCTAAAGGATGAGATTGTATTGATGATTGTATGAATTGTATTAAGCCTTATTTGATTGTATGACAATTGCACGAATTGTATAAGCCTTATTTGATTGTATTGATAATTGTATTGTGTTAAACCTTGTTCAAATAAAACTAAGTGATGATTAAAACGAAAGAGGTACACTGAAATGGAAGAGGTACAGTAATGCAAAGTCGAAACTAAACATGAAAAGAGAAAAGAAAAGGGAGGAAATAATGATAATACAAAAGAAATAAAATGTTAAAGTGTTGACAAGCACGGCTTCTATAAGTCCTAGTACCTAGTGTACCCAAATGGGAAGGCCTGAAACGACACTGAAGAGTGAAAAGACAGACTAGACCAATGATAGCCGCTTGTAGAGAATACTTGGCCTTATGCCAAGAGACTGAAAAGAGAATCTCTTAATGCGAACCTCCACGACGGAGACTAAGACTAAGATTGATGCCACTGGTGTGGTTTAGACTAAGGGTGTTCTCTACTTCTCTCTACAGGTGGCGCATAGGTTTGGGTTAATAAAGAGAAAAAAAGAAAATTGAAATGCATAATGTCATGATACTTTAGTGTGGTAAACGGATGCATGATGATTTATCTAGTTTGCTTGCATGGTTGACTATATCGCTTATTGGGCTTGTAAAGCTCATTATTATAAATGTTGACAGGTCCCCGAATACATAACAAGGGCAAGTATTGCTACCCAAGAGTACAGTTAAAGTAGAGGACGGGAATTTCTTTTGCAATTGATGTTTATTAAACTGAATTGTGGAATGCATATATTTCTTTTGAGGTTGTATGTATTTAACTAGGCATTGGTTGAAAACTCAAATGTAAGTAAAACAGGAGTTTGGACCATATACATATGTAAATGAGTCAAAGTGTCAAATTGTCAAACAGGTTATCTGTCCTTGTCCTTGGATATGCTTAGTTTAGCATTGTTTTTAGTGGCTTTTAACAGGTTGATAATGTGAGGAACTGCCACGTGCCAAAGTTGGGTGTCCATAATGTGGGCCCCACCAAGCCTGTGAAAACTGGTTCGTGACACCAGCAGATCAGAGCATGAAGGGGATTACTAAGCATTCACTCATTAGTAATTTGCAAGTATTGGAGGATCCGATCTAAGGAATCAGACCCACTTTTATCCTTGTTTTGAACCAAACAGAAATCTTACACTACTTTGGCCGAAGCTATTTAGAAGCCCTGATTGTCCTTAACTGCTATTCATCTAATGATCTTGGAAGAACTGGCCGTTACTCAATTGAAGGCTGCATCAGATAATCTTTGCAATATGGTGATCAATCCAGGTATTGTACCATTCTTGTCAGCTTGTCACTGAAGATGTTGTTCACAGGTGAGTCAGAATGGAACCTGAGACAAATCCCACAAGGTTGTGTGGGTGAACAACACAAACAACCAGATTAATGGAAGGTCTGTTCATATACACCATTGGTTGACCGATTTATCACAAACAGTGCGGTGTTCTTTGTTAAAAAGTATGCCCTAATATTTTTGGACATCCATGGTTATATAAGAAGAAAGCCAATCATTTAGGTTATCAGCAGCAAGGATCAAAATCTCGGTTTTGAGGCCAGTTTTGAACAGCCTCGAAACCAAGATAAAGTCAAAATTACAACCATCTCGGTTGAAACTTTGGAACTTTCCCAGGACAATTCAGTGCATGATTTCAACCCTGTTAAAACCAATGAAGAGTTATCATTCAAAAGGTAGTATACTTGATGTAACCAGGGTTAGGCCTCCTAAAATTGAGCCCAAAAACCAGACCCGGAAACGCACTCAAAGCTAGCATAACACCCCAGGGGCAATTTGGTCAATTTTCAAGCCCTCTATTGAGGCTGAATATGGGTCTTGATAGAATCCCCTTGAACCAAGGGTTAGGGATCTACCTTCATTTTACAATAGCCACGAAGTAAATAACCAAAAAGACACTTTTGCTGACATCCTCAATCAATTCCAACTTGAGTTCCTTAGTGGATCCATACCACGAAACATGTACTACTGGTGAGACCTGATCCACTACTCGAAATACCGAACAAAAGACTCCCACAACAGTCTTGGAATATTTGTTCAAGTAGTCCGATATTGTGAATCTATAGGTGGCATCGACAGCATAAGCTAGATATCCAAACCTACGGTATGTATCATCAAGCAATGGGCTGTAAGATGATGATGCTTAACTGGCCCAACTGGGTATGATGGATGGTCAAAGATGGAGTCACAAATGATGCACCTGATCCCCGTACACATACGTAGACATAGCATCTAGCATTAGCACATGAACCCCCTATATCAAGCAACACCAACATATATTCCATAAGGACTATAAACATGGAGCAAGCAGCAAACAAGGTGAAGAAAGACAAAGGAGTGATGATTTTTCAGTACAAAAGAGGTTGAAAGAGGCAAAACATGGGGAAATCCCCAAATATCAACCGGCGACACCTATGATTTCTGCAAAATTTCACATAACTTGACCGAGATTTGGGACTTTTAAATAGGACTTTGCAAAACTCGATCAAAACCAAGGGAAAAAGAAAGAAAAAAAAAATTGCCCCCTAGTTTCATCTCTACTAGGCAAAAAACTGAAATATTTGTCCAATTTTTTAGGAGTATGATCAGAAGACAAATTCTTTTTACTGGAGTAGATCACTTTTCAAGTTTTCAACAGAGGAGATTTCTAGTAGTATCAATAAGTTAGGGGCCACCATGTAGGCCCTGAAGAGCCAAACCCAAAAGAACCGGTCAAATGGTCTTTGGTCCAACAAAGGTTGGAAAGATGTGGTTACTATTTCAGTCACTCAATTTTTTTAGGTCAACAACTCAGGAATTTAACAGTTAAGACTGTGAATTACAAGTTGTTATTTTCAATTTCATAGTCCAACTAGAAGATTTATCAGTTTCTTCTTTAAATGCATGCATGTAAACCAAACTAATAGATAGCATGAAGAGTAGAAGTTTGAGGTTTCTTTCTGAGTCTGTGTAATCACACGATGTCCTCCCCTCTCCCTGTCATTTTTCTATTCACGCATATAGCCTGCTATTACTAGGTTTTACTACCAACAAACCTAAGGATTTTCTGTGACAAGCATTCTGCCATGCACGTTGGTAGTAATCCAGCAGGTGAGATGTGATGCAGCACATGGTTTCTACACCAATTGATAAACTTGCATATCAAGTTGATAACAACTACTTGTTTTAGAATATTTTTCTCTGAGCATGTTGCAAGTCGAGCACGAGTGAAATCAACATTCCAACTTGCGGATGAGCATTAATAAGCTGCATTACAGGTGAAGGAGTCCACGCATTCAATTGGTAGATCTAAGTGGAATATGTCCTTATTTATAATTGAAAAAATAACATCTTTAGAATAAGGCCAAAAAGGAATGCGTGGACTCCTTCACCAAGGGTTTCTAATTTACACAGTGGATCTTTAGCTTGTATTCTTAATCCATCAATAGCATTCCTATTTATCCCAAAGCAAAAGGCCAAAAAAAGGGCACCATATTTCATCCCTATTCAGAATAAACAGGTAAGCCTATTACTATAGTATGTTAGCAACAGATTTATAATTTGAAGCATACTATATACCATTTCCCTAGCATCATCCTGAGTACGAGAGGACAGGGACATAATGTCCGAGACCAAAGTTGCATCGAGATCTATAAGGTAAAATTGCTGGGATATTAGGCACATTGAAGACTAACTAACCACAATAAATCCAAGTGGTCATCTAGGTTATTCTTCCAAAGAAGCACTTAAACTTCAAAGTATGTATTTAAAATGTAATGCAATGTGGACAAATAAATGATAGAAAATTTTCTACAGAGGGAAGCTCAAATTTTAATTAAAATTTATTTTCCAATCTCATGGATTCAACAAGGTAGTTCTTATTACCAGAACTTCACTACTTAAAAAAGCATAATTTCAAGAATGCACCAAGGAAACAAATTCAGGCAGAGAAATGATAGAAAATTTTCAACAGCGAGAAGCTCAATTTTTTACTAAATTTTCCTTTTCAAACTCATGGAAAAAATTAATCAGATTCAACAAGATAGCTCCGAACTATTACCAGAATATCATTACTTGAGAGCGCATCATGTAAAGAACGATCCGGAAGATGGTTCAAGTGCTGTCATAAAGAATAATGTTCACACAGTCAACATTTACCAACCATAAGGTCATTATTTAACCAGAATTTGAGAACTACTAAACCAAAGTACAAACTAAGCATTTGAACCTTTTCAAACTCTAAATATGTGTCTTTGGGAGATATAGACATCAACGTTGAGAGAGAACCAATGGCTGCTTCCTGTTCTAAAGGACTAGAACTCATTAAACCCATCGGTCCAAGTACATCCTGCACAACAACACATGCCAATTTGCAAAGTCAAAAGTAGAAAACAGCACATGCAAGTTCTGCCAACAACATACCAACATAGACACACACTACCAATTTAACAGAGCTGGTGGTGGACGATGATACACATAAAAAGAAAACAAAGAATTTATTGAAAGATGACTGCTTATACATCAACCAAGGATTAGCTCTTCAACAATTCTATGAAAACCTAAATTCTAAGCTCTTCTACTCTGGGTCGTGTGTATCATGGCAGGAGTTGGGTTTTTATAATGTCTTTCAGATAACTTGCTCTGCAGACATTACTACCTTCATTAACCATAAAGACAAGCCCATGTCGATGGTTTCTGGGTGGGTCACAATCTGGACTATGATCAAATTCATGCCACAGTTCAAGAACCCAAACTTGAGACGTTGCTACTCCAAAAAAATAGAGTCGGGGAGGGATCTTCAAATTGATGCATTTTTTTTTGGGCAGACTCAAATAGCTTGGGAGATTTTTGATTAGGGATGGAGCTGAAACTTGGCATGTAAACTATTTTAGACCTTTTGAACAAACAGCACTATCAAATTTACCAAAAAGGGGAAGAAAAAAAAGTCAACATTAAATTTTGACTTTGGACTATATGTTATAACTGCTATCTCAAACTAAAACTCTTAAGTGCCCTATTCTACCCATGATTTAGTCATACAAAGTAGTCAAATCATACGTTTCACATAAACCAGCTCCAACAAACACTAGATGTGCTTCCTCAGTATGACCCGGCCCATGTGGCTGTGGGGTGAGTACGGACCCGCAAGAATAGTCAGGCAAAAGGCCTAAACACTGATGTTCATAAAAAAGAAATCAAAAAATTAGATATGTTTACATTCTCTAGGATCTGCATGAAAGGAAGCCAGATTGGTTGTCAATAAGGCTAGATGCAGTAGCAATCATCTACAAGGGCCCAGTAAAAATCAACCAAAATATTGATGATCTATGCTTCCACCAACAAAATGCAAGAACTCGATCAAGTTGCAGCAAGATATCCCGTCTTCACTGAATTATCTTTTATGCGTCAACTCAGTTTGTGATCTGGACGAACAAAGATCCTGGTTGACATCTGGAGTTGACCACGATACCTAGGAAGTTGGATTAGTTTTTTAATTCACCATTGATCTAATCTTGCCTTTTCAAAATGGTAAGCCTCATTAGATCTCTCCAAGATATCATGAGTTCTCAATCTACAATTCATGCTTATGTCCTTAGTTGTGACCCTTTCCATCTTTAGAGCAATCGTATGCTATGGGTTACCTAGAAGACCACCAAATTACAGCAATGTTGTAACCCTATCAAAGCAGAGAACAGCCTCACACTCAGGCTCAAGATGACAATATAGCTGCGTATTCTCACACTATAATGATCGAGCCAATACAGACAAGAAAGCAATCAAACCTGATTATTGTCGTAAAGAGAGGTATTCAGGGAACATTGCTAGAAACTTCTTGGATGTCCTAATTGTTGTGCTCGATCTAACAGCCCCATGTACACCACACTTAGACACTAACGTTGCTTGCCCCCATGGATGCTTCTTTTTGATAGGATGAGCTACTGATCATCAGGCGTCCGATGACCAAGACAGAGCCCTCATCTACACCTTCATCACTTGCTGCCTCTGTGCCAATCACATCTTACTCCAATTTCCACCATTCAGATATTTCTTTCAGAGGTCACCATGCCTCATTCATATCTGTCCCTTCTAAGAATTGACTTAGGTGCCACCAACCATATACCAAGGTCTTCCAATCAACTTCACATCATATTCTCTGGGTTAACATCATAGTTCAAAAACCAAAGAAACGAAGCCAGAAATATTGAATTGTCACGTATTTCAGTATCGCCCAAACAAACCACTTCAACATGAAAAAGAGACCATATTTTGAGCGTAATTTTAGAAACCTTGGTGCAAAACCTTGAAATACTCAGTTGAAGTCTTGGAAATTTCAGTTAAAATGTCAGAATATAGCAATTGAGTGTGACTTGAACTCCAAAAGACGTTGATGCAAGACTGTAAGCCCAATGGTAACAGTCCCACATATGTTCTTCAAGCTCCAGCAAATCAGCAGTAGAACTCAAGCTTAACACCAACCTAGAAACAAATTTCAGAAATTAGAAGGTTATGATTAGCCAAAGCAACCTGCAGAATTGCTTGAAGTTCTGATTGAGAACCGGTCGTATACTACAGAACAAATACTAAAATCTCAACATCTTCTAACTGCTGGAATGATGATTACAATGCGGGCAGAAAATAAGAAGTTGATTATAGGCAATGTAGAGGGTGAATGAAGTGAATGCCCGAATGGGTGAATAGAATGGAGGAGGTGGGATGGAATGGTATACCCTCAATCACTTCCCGAGACCAGGATGTTAGGCTGCAAAACTATAAACATGCCTCTGGAAGCAGAATCCTAGCACAAGAGTAAGGATGATGGGCTAGCTGGTAAAGCCAACATCAAAGATTGGTTGGAAGATTGATATACCTTTCAACTTGGTGATAGCATATACTATATGTTTGGGCAGCCAATCCACAGATAAACCCTATTCTAAAAACTTAAGAGGCTATCCTATGACACGTAAAGCCAGCTCCAGGAAAGTCATTATCTTTTATTCTCATAGTCACATTTTGTTGAAGCTTTTGCAGATGCTGAAGAAGGCTAGTTATCTTGATGATCAGAGAGTGCACATATAGTCAATGTACCACTGCTGGTAGTGATCTTGCCACCCGTTGGAACAAGAAGAAAGCTGTTACCAAACTAGTGCTGAGCATGGTACAGAGATCTCAGTTTTTCCAAAAAGAGAGATGGGATCTGTTAGGACTCAAAAAAGTCCTAAGTTTCGACCGAAATGGTTGAAATTCCAACCTTTTTCTATAAAAGTCTTCTCTCTCGGTTGAAACCTGCGAGATTTCACAGGTTTTGACAGTTCCACCAGGTTTCGCAGCTTAGGTTTCAACCCCCAAGTTAATTTTTCCCTGGTTTTTTGTGATTTCAACCCTATTTTCACCCTAAATCAACAACTCCCTTGCCTTCAAACACATCATTTGCTCTTCCTTTGGGGGACTTTGAGAGATTCTTGCAAGGTTTGTTCCAAACTTCCCAATTTTTTATTTTTGCTTTGTTCATGGCGTAAATGATCTTGTACTACTATGAAATTAATATATGTTTAGTCTAGGACTATGATCTATGACTCTGTGTTATTAAATTTATTTTTGGATTAGTGCTACCATTTTTTTATTTTATGGTTTTAAAAATTCGTTTCTAAATTATGTATCTTAGAAAAAATGAAAATGTATACATGATGTATGGGATTGAACTTAATGTATGTGACACACCATAACTTGATCTACACTGTGATGGTGTTTTATTGAATTGAGAGTGTCGGATCTGCACCACGTGGAGCTTATTATGGCTATGGATATGATCCATATGGACATGGGGGAGCATCATCAGCATATGGAGGAGTTAGGGGGTCATCTACTTATTCTTCAGACGATGGCAGTAGTATGCAATCTGCATATGAGTATGAATCGTATAGCAGTGCTGGCAGCCTATGCATCATTGGTGGACTCTGTTCCATCAGTAACAGTTGGTCCAGTTCAAGTACTAGTAGGGTTCTCACATCCAAATGGGCAAGTTCTGAGAGTGGGTGTCCATCAAAGTATCTTCCTTATGACACATTCCGTAGGATGAGATATCTTACATTACCTTGATGATTCCACCAACAGAAACACGTGAATCAGTTCATGGAGAACTTCAGGCATAACATGTCATGGTCAGTTTCCATCTAGCATTCGAAGGACTACCATAGACGGGGTGTATCCACCAATTCTAGCCAGGCACTCAACAGGGAACTGAAGCCTGGGACTTTTTAGCTGGTTGTTGTATTTTGTTGACTGGTTTTATATTTACTTTTTTATCAAACAATTCATGTATGTATGCACTATAGTTTGTACTTCTCAGAACCAATCATGTGCTAGTGTACTTGAATGACAATTTTTCACTGGTCTTTTTAGCAAAATAGAAGTTCAATTGTGTTTATTACGCTTTAAATAGGTAAGAGGTAAGAAATCAGATGAAAAACAGGGCATATGAGGGTCGAAACCATATGTCGAAAGACTCAAAACCATGGTCGAAGTGTTCCAAGTCTAGACCGAAATTTCAGTTGAAACCTCAATATCTCAGTTTCTGGCCTGGTCGGAACCGGCTCAAAACCAAGATTCGGATCCTTGGTGCTGAGACAGATTTTCATGCAATTGCCCATGATATTTGTAAGCTACTGTGGGTTCAGTCTTTTCTCCAGGTTATCAGTGTTCTAATTCAACTATTGTGATATGACAGGACACTCAATAATCCTGTTTAATATGACAGGACAAGGCTTATGGAAATTGACCATCATTCCATCAAAGAAAAGTTAAAGCAGTGTTCCTCTTTTTGAGTCTGCAGACTAGTTGGCTGATGATTCCACTGGATCTTAGTGGTAAAGTATTTCGTCCAAATATGTGCAAGTTGGGCATGTGTAATATCTATGCATCCACTTGAAAGAAAATACAGTAATAAGAATATAAGTGAAGCACTGTTATCAGGGCATCACAATATTGTACTTGTACTTATTGTATTCTATTATGAACAAAATCTGGCCATCAGAATTTATGCATCGACCAATGCTGCAGACTGAATTAATATAATGAGACACATCACTTTTATTAGAAAACATCCAAAAACCAAAAAACCAAACCCCCCCCCCCCCCAAGGAACACAAATCAGCATTGCCCTGTATCAATCGATATGGTGCTATACCATACAATACAATGACTAGGTACTAATAAAATCAATACATGGATCAACTGATCCACCAATACATTGTGATACAATGCAACTGGATGCATGAGTTTTCCCCCAAAACATCAATTTTACCTTTCAAATTTTATGCTTGGGACCATGATTCCTTGCTGAAAAACAAATCAAATAAAAAGAAACAAACTGCACTTTTGGTTGAACTGAGGAAACCATCCGCAATATTGCTTGTGGCTGAAAAAGCGTATTTTTACGACTATCCTGAGAATTTCCACGACTATATGTAGCACTCTATGCATATCTCAAATATGACACATCCCTTAAAATGAACCTACTGATTCAATATGCAAACCCAATACTTGGCCTTTGTCACGTTGACAAGTCATCTTTCCTGAAAATTGCAACAATAAGAATAAGAATAAGAATTTCACTATAGCTTTGTTTGGGGTCCCCAGGGCCCGGGGCGTGGGTGGGTACGAATGCAAAATGCTATCCTTCAACACCTCTAGGTGAACTAGACTTTGGTAGAGCAAACTCAACACAAAGAATCTTTTCTATAACCACAACATCTGATAAATGAAGAGAACTTAATTTCTAAAGTGAAACCAAAATCTGTATCTCATATTAATATACCTGAACCCTCGGTACAGTTGCTGTAGAAAAACAAAATCAAGAATAACCAATAACTAGCCTTCTCTGAGATGAAAAGTAGAGAATAACAGGCAAAAAGGGAAAAAGTAGTAAAGGCTAAATCTGAGAAGAAGGTATACCAAGCCTCAGCCAAGTATCGTATTTATTAAAAAAAATGTGCCAGTAACAACCGAAAAACCTCGCTTATGTGTCATTACACGTAAGACCCTGACTAGAAAATACATTTCCAGAAAACCCCTTGTGGATTCCTAAGTTTTAATAACACTGACAACAACTAGCCAAACTACCACGGGATTTTGGGATTTTAGATTGTATTTTTCGCTTTTTAGATTAAAACTCATAAACATGGCAACTAATACAGCAACCAAGACGATATGTTATTGAAGTCGCATATGGGAACAGACTATTTGCTAAAATATGGTAAAAGTTGTTTTTTCATTAATTCAGTCAGATATTACTACATCAATAAACACACAAGCTCGCCAACCATATCTTAACAAATGCAAATGGAGAAGTTAAAAGAAACAATAATTAAAAAAATTTAAAAAAAAAAAAAAAAACCACCAAAATACATAAGATACATAAGGGGTTTAGCCAAATTGCAAGATACCCTAACCAAGGAATGCAGCAAATTCCAATAGAATATGAACAATTAGTAGTAGATGACTAGATGATATAGATTTCAACTAAAAAGGCTCTCGGGAATTTGGAATTTACCTTGCAAACATTCCCAACATCTGCAGTAATAATGTCAACAATATCAAACCCATGCCTCTTCAAATTTCTCTGGAGTCTCTGTAAGTATACAAAGAGGAGCAATTTCAGGAATGTATTTAGTCCATCAAGATGCAAATTTGAAGTTGAGATGAAAGAACAACTGAATAAGTAACTAATTCAATTATAGGCTCAAGGAAAATAAAGAGGGGTGAGAAGAGGATAAGAAAAAAGGTCACTCCGTATATCACACACATTTAGGGAAACAAATAACCTGATTCCAGTTCATAGAAAAAGAGCTCTCTGAATAAGTGTCATTTTTAATTGTTCTAATAGGATGCACTGGACATGGTCCCAACCTAGAAGCCTTTTTCAAACCTCTCATGATGTGAACACCCTAAAACTTCACCCCATGCTTCCATTCCAGCAGACTTAGCTTTCACCATCACACCAACTGCTGGGTTGGAAGGTACCAGTACGGTTAATATTCACTTACACATTCAAAAGAATCATAACTTCTAGGAATATAGTGTGAGGATGTTTTGTAATGTTACTTCTTCAATCAGGAGTTGTTTGTCATTCACTGCTGTTTGGTCCTTAGTTACTCTTTAGTCTTTACAGTAGTGCTAGTAGCAACTTGCTATGCAAAGTTTATATTATACATAAACATGTTCACGTTATTGCTAGATCAATCTAGTCCAGCCGTATGGACAGCCTTTCTTCCTTTTTCTTCTCCTCTCCATTCTCTTTACATTCGAAGATGGTGGATTCAAACAATGGATTTGCTACATGGTATCAGGGCTGGAGTAATCATATGTAAAAATGTTATATTGATTTGAGAATCCCTTCTGAGCTTTTCTGTTCTTGGCGCATAGCCACTTATTGTTGCATCTAGTTCTACTACTATGTCTTCGTTGCTTCAATGTAAAACAAAGGCTTTCTCCTATGGCACATTTCCAGCGCTAGTATTCTTCTGCAGATTGTCAGTGACTTATTAGACGTGGCTGCCGAGGCTGACATCTCACAATACAGCTACTGCTGTTTCTCCCATGAGGATGGTACTTGTGTATCCCTGATTTATCTTACAATACTGCCGTTAATGCGAGACTTCTATACCACTGGATTGCTTACAATACCACCGTTAATGCATGTCTCTTGTTGGACTTCTATACTACCACCTGCTCCCCCCATACCAACCCACACACAATCCCCCGCCCCAAAAAAAAAGGGAGGCTGGTTGAATAGAACAAGCACATACTATTGCCCCACTTTTATCCATTTCATTCTATCTCACAACCTAAATCCATCTCAATCTCTTTGTTTCTGGTTCTCTGTGGTTATCAGGTTTTGACACCAAGAAAGTTTAACTCTATTAAATTTATATGTCATCAGAGCTCTTCAAATAAACTGATTTTTACTTGCAATTTGGTCTTCTGAGTTTAAGAAGATCTATCCCAAGGGTTGCCATAGCTATGCTGGTCTATTGATGGAATAAGATCCTTTAGGTGAATTCTCTGCGTCAATTCTATTTTGGATTACCATGGCCTCAAAACCAGTTTGTTGAGAATTACTTAACCCCTTTTTCTGAGAGATGGAGATGTGACTTGTGAGGACTATCCCCATTAAAATGAATCTGGGTACTGCTGGCCTGCTTCTTGCACCCTAAGGAAGAAGGCGGCTTCTCCCCTTGACAACATGTTATTTAGGGTGCATAATTACTTATTTACCCTCCCCTCACTCTTAATGCAAGCTTGTCCTGAATTAATTCTTCCACTCAATTATGTCCCTAATCAATAAACAAGCAGCTCCGTAGTGTCCTTACGCATTTGTGTATATGTTACTCCTCCTATATTTGATTAATTACAGTTAACCCATTCCTTTTCATGGTAGGAGAACTCTCGAGATCTCATTAGATCTCACGAGATATCTCTCTCTTTCAATCTAGCGAGATGGGATGATGTACGAGACAAGAATGTACTAATGCATTACACTTGTTTGAATTTTGAATTTGGAGCATTCATGTATGAGAATATGATGCTTACAACAGGCAGTTTTAAGGTCTCACTTCAGTATAGTGGTTTTCCTCTTCAAGTCCAAAGTGGACCACATTTACCTTTTATTCATAAATTTGAGGTTACAAGTGTGTTCAGAAGGGCTAAAATAGGCTTGGGAGCAAATTTCAGCCCCAAATAACCCCTAACACACCTCGAGACTTTTCCACCAACTTGACAAGATCTTGAGCCAGCTGAGAGTTCTTGGTGTTTAATGTCCAAACCCCAGGGTCTTTGGAGTTTTAAGTTGAAGGTGGTTTAGGTCCCAGGTGTTTGAAGTCTAACGAACAGGCCATCACTGTAGGTTCAGCCTGCCATAGCCACAAATCCACTTCCTCCAGTGAAGAACAGGTTCTACAGCAAGTTAGTTGAAGATCCAGGTTGATGTATGTAACTAGGGGGAACCCCCCCCCCCTTTCCAAAGAAGCCCTTTTCTTGTGCTCCCCCCCCCCCAGGGGAAGGCCGAATCTGACCAGGAGCAATTTGGTCATTTGTCCTCTCTTTGGGGTCCCAATGGGTCTTACTGCATGCAGAGTACTGTTTCGAGCCTATTGCTACTTATATTTTTTAATTTGAGTTACTCTTTGATTAGCTATGGAAGGTTAGGAGTCCCAATTAGAGAAGCATTCCCTTAGTTGCACTTTACTTTCTAAAAGTAGATCTAGTATTAGTTTTGAGTTTGAGTCCCTGGTCCGCAAGTTATGACAGAGTCCTTGTTCCACTGTGAGTCCTAGTTGGAATCCTATTGTCAATTTCGGTTCCTTCTTAAAGTAGATAGTTTAATTTTGCATCTTTTTCGTTTAGGAGTTCTAATTAGAATTCTTCTTCTAATTCTATGAGTAAGTAGAGTTATAGTGTGAGAAGGAATTCCACTTCAAATTGAATTCCTTGTTGAGTCCTAAGTAGTATTTTATCTTGTTCAGTCCAATTATGATTTTCTTCATTGTAAAAGGCTAAAATATAGCTGTCCACATGTGTGACAGGCAGTTTTGATGAATAAATAATTGAATTGGAGGACTTGAGATAAGTCATGGGTTTCCCATGGTGGGGAGGCCTGCAGCTGTATTGTGCTACTGTTTTCTGCAATTTTCTACAACTTCAAGCTTCTCTCTCCTCTCTTACACTTGCAGCAGCCCTGGAAATCCAAGGATATTCTGCAGTTCTTCAAAAGAACTTCTCCCATCAACTAGTACCCACCCATCCCCTTTCCACCGTCCCAAACCCCTAGGGAAACCCTTTTCCTCTCCTCATTCATACGGCAGCAGCAGCCCCCATCCCTAACCTAAAACCCTAGAATTCTCCAACCCGTCCACCCTATTACCCTCCACCTAGGATTGCACCTCCCTTTCCCCTCTAATCATCCTTTGAATTACATCACAGCCCCTACCCTTCATTAGATTGCTAAGACCTGCAACTCATCTACTCCCCTCAAACCCTAGAAACCCTAAAACATTCAAACCGTCACATAGGGGTGTCAACGGTTCGGGTTGGGCCGGTTTCGGGCTGGTGCGGTTTGGGTTCGGGCTGACCAACGGTTTGGGCTAACGGTTTAGAATTTGGTTTACTAACGGTTTGGGTTTGGGTTTCTTAGTGGTATGTTTTGAATACCTTGTTGATATGTGAAATTTATCAAGAGTATGTGAACACATATAAGCATTAAGTTATCTTCAAGTCTTTTGTGTTGGGTGTTCAAAACCAAAAACTTTTTTTCTACAAAGAAATAAAACTTATAGAACTAATATACCAAAGAAAGCTGGCATCTTGATGAATTTTAGTGGTAGTCTCTGCTTATTTTCCTCCCCCTTCTTGATACTTGTAAAAATGGATCAAAATAAAGCATTAAAAGATTTTCAAATGACAATACACTTGCTATATATTTTCTAAACCCATCTTCCAAATGGCGAAAGCTTTGACAAGCTTGTGTTTGCATATTCCAAAGCAAAACTATTAACGAAAACAATGGATACTTGGAGGTTTTAATGTCTTTTACATTTAAATTTATTTTATCTTATTTCTTTATAGCGGGTTTAACGGGTTGGTTTGAGTTCGGGCTATTTCGGGCCAAATGGTTCGGGCTGGCGGGCCACACACGAGCTGGCCCAGCCCAGCCCGAACCACTGCGGGCTGAGGTTGTTCAGCCCAAACACAGCCCATTAAGCTTCGGTCCGGGCCGGTTCGGTCCGGTTTTAACGGTTCGGGTTAGGTTTTGACACCCCTACCGTCACAACACTTCAACCAATCACCCAAATCCAACCCCCTTTTGGACTCAGTACCCCAAGCCTTCTACCTACATTTGACTCTAACCCTAACCCTACCCTAGAAACCCTCCCTAAAACCCTAGTTTGAGGAACAATTGTGCAATTGAAAATTCTGTTAAAACAGAATAGCTTCTTCAATTTTCAGACCCTATTCTAGCTTGGCTGAACCCTAAAACCTTCCCCCACTTAACCCTAGACTTCCCTATTCAAATCTCCAAGGTGTGGAAGTCAAATAAGCTCAACTGCAGGTCATACTTGGTCAAGTACAGCAGCGTCTGCATTAGAAACTTAAGTACAGAATTTTCAACCCTAATTCAGTTAAGAAATCTTAGCCGCAGGAAAGGTTGTCCGAAATTTTGCCTATCTTGTACCGAGATGACAAAAATTCCAAACATGAAACAAAATTTGACCAAAATTTCGTTAATTTTGGTTGAAATGTCTGCACTTTTCCAAATCGAAACGAAATACAATGATAGATACAAAAAGTGTCCCATATCATATCGTATCGACCGAAATTTCGGTCTATAAGATGCAAAATATCGGTCAATACGAAATCGAGCCGAAACGACACAAACGCAGGTTATAAAGTGTCCATTTTCGACCCATTTATCGACCTACCACTGTTTTGAGCCATATCGCCTCAAACATTTCAACCCTCTTTTCAACTTTTTTTTTATTTCTCTTAATTTCATCCCCCTTTTCACCTAATTTCTACAACTCCATCTCATTCAAACGTTAGATTTGCTCATCCATTTGTGCATTTTCTCAAATCTTGCAAGGAGAGTAACCAACTTCCTCATTTTTTTATTTTTGTTTTGTTTATACCTTAAATCTTCTTGGATTGCTTCCAAATTTATGTATGTTTACTTTAGAGTGTTGATTTATGAATTTGTAATGTCAAAATTAATTTTATTCTTCCTACTATTTTTTTATTTTTCTGTTATTAAAAATTATTTAGTAAATTATGTATATTGCTAAAAATGTATATGTATGGTAGATGTATGAGCTTCAAATTAATGTATGTGAGAGTTGAGACACCATATTGCTGTGATGGTGTTGAATCAATTTTTTTCTGTTAATTATGTAATTTTACTGTATTTAATATATATATATATATATATATATATATATAAAATAATTAAAAAATATTTAAATATTTAAAAAAATAATTAATTTCTATTTTAAATCTAAAAAATAGGAGAGTATTAGTGGAAGCATGTATGCAATTTTTTGAGCATGTTGTGGAGCTTTTTAAGATAGTGTGTATTTTATATATTTTAAAATTATTTATAGATTAATATATAATATATATATATATATATATATATGAGGTTATTATTAGAAGCATATATGTAATTTTTGGAAAATATTGTGAAACTTTTCAAGATACTTAGTGTGTATTTCTTGTATCAGGCACTCTCTTTCAAAGATGTCAGACATAGCTTGGCAACACGGGAGGCCACTTACAGTTGATAGGAGAAAGAGCGAGTGTAATTACTGCAAGAAACAAATAGGAGGAGGTGGGGCCACTAGACTGAAGGTGCATATAGCTGGTGGAAACAAGGATGTAGTAGGGTGCCAAAAGGTGTTCGCAGAGGTCAAGAAGGCAATGGCCTCATATATTAGTAGGGGAAAGCAAAAAAGGAAAGAGAAGAGAACACAAAGGGAGGAGTTCGAGGATGCATGCTTAGCTGACCTTCCAAATCCCAAGGATTATGGTCTAGATGAACTAGGAGAGTATGGATGTGACCCTGAACCAGAGGCTGAACAGATCAGGAGGGCGATGATGATGAGTAGGGAGCAACAGAGGGTTGACGACATGAGGAGGTAACAGAGGTCTCTGGGTTGTGGGTCCTCTAGAGAGTAAGCAAATATGGGAGGCACAGGCAGCTCCCAAGTCCCTATGAGGAGGAGTCAGAGTGTGAGGCAAGAGGTTCCTATCCCACGGGCCCTTACAAGGGGTCGAGTTTCATCAGCACATACTGCAGATCCGGAGATTCTTCGCAATGATCCAGCCTTATTTGTGAGGCCTGAGCATAAGCATAGAAAATTGAAGCACTAATGGGGGAGTGTGAAGGAAAAAGTGGGGATGGCTTTCTCCAAATGGGCTTATTACCATAGTATTCTAGCACATACAGCCCAAAGGCCCTACTATAAGGATATGATTGAGGAGATAGGCTAGGCTAGGAGTGGTGTACAAGGACTCACTCCAAACAAGATATATAATGTCTATTTGCCTACGTATATAAGGAGGACTTAAATGAATATATTAATGGATTAAATCCCATGTGGGCTTATTATGGAGTGACTGTGATGGCTAATGGTTGGACTGGTCCCACTAGACAGTTCATCATCAATTTCATGTTGAATTGTGATGGGAGGACAATGTTCCTCAAGTCAGTAGATGCATCTGGTGATAAGAAGGATTCAAATATATTTATAAGTTATTAAAGCAAGTGGTGAAGGAGGTTGGAGTGGAAAATGTGATCCAAATTGTGACTGATAAGGGCTCCAACTACAAGAAAGTTGGGTTCAAGATCCAAGTATCAAAACTAGATTAATTTTCATTTTCAAATACATACATTTATATTTTTAAATAAAATATATATATAAGTTATTAAAGCAAGTGGTGAAGGAGGTTGGAGTGGAAAATGTGATCCAAATTGTGACTGATAAGGGCTCCAACTACAAGAAAGCTGGGTTCAAGATGCAGTAGAACTCCAAGTATCAAAACATATAGTATTAGTTTTCATTTTTAAATACATATATTTACATTACATGTACACTTTATGACTTTGTATTGATCCCTTAATGGATGGACAGATATAAGCTCTTTTGAACTCCATGTGCTGCTTACTACATTGACTTAATGCTGAAGGACATCGAAAAGGTCAAGCTTGTGAAGAAGACCGTGGAGCAAGCCCGACAAGTTAGCACATTCATCTAAAACCACACATATGCATTAAAGATGATGAGGGACAAGTGTCAGGGTGACTTAGTGAGGCCAGGCATAACCAGATTTGCTACTAATTGGATATCATTGCAGAGCTTTGAGAATAGGAAGACTGGCCTTAGGAACATGTTTGTATCAGAGCAGTGGTTTAGCTGGGAGGGTTCTTCATCCATGGAAGGAAGAAGAGCATCATACTCAATGAGACTTTCTGGCATAATGTGAGGATAGTGGAGAAGATGCTTGATCCTGTGGTGCATATGTTGGGGATGGTAGATCAGCAAGAGAAAACCTATTCTACCACACATATTTGCAGCAGTAGAGAGGATGAAGCAACAAGTTGCTCAGGTCCACCCACACGGCAACAAGAAAGTCCTTGAAACTATCCAAGTTAGATGGCAATCTATGTTGCAACATCCACTGCATAAGGCTGGTGAATTGTTAAGTCTAGTATTCAATTTAATTTTCATTATGTTATCACACTATTAAGCATTAACTATTCCCTTTTATGACATACTTTTTCTTACACAGCATACTATTTAAATCCCAAGTACCATTACAAGGACAATCTTGGGATGAGGCAAGATTTGACGGATGCCATCCAACCTGTAGTGGAGAAGTTGGAATCGGATCCATCTAAACAAGCAATCATCCTTATGGAAGTGAGATAGTGATTTCAATCATTTGATATTCACAATTCATAGTTTTATACTAAGTCATTAACCTAGTAACTAGTTATTCTTTTTTCTCTTTATATATTAGATAAAGACATTTAGGGATGCCACTAGGAGCTTCGGTCGTTCCGTGGCCGTATCGGGACAGGAATCTGCCCCTGGGGGTAAGTTCATTCATTTATTTCATTATATATTTAATTATTATATTCTATCTTTAATTTAGTTATTTATGTATTGAAATGACTTAAGAGTCCATGTTTATTGCAGCTGAGTGGTGGTTGCAATTTGGACGTGACTCACCCCACTTGAGTGCGATTGCAAGCAAAGTGTTCTCCAAGATATGTTATGCCTCTGGTTGTGAGCGAAATTGGAGCACCTTCAGCCTCATTCACTTAAAGAGGCACAACCGATTGGCTGTGAAGTATCTAGAGGACCTTGTCTACATATACTATAATATGAGATTGAGGGAGGATCATATTAGAGAGGGGATGGACAGAGAGAGTAACAATATCGAGTTGGCCGACATATTTGAGATGGATGATGATGATAACCCAGTAGTTGACTGGATCAGGGACAGTGGAGAGCAATTGCTGGATGAGGAGGGAGGTCGTCCTAGTAGACAGATTGCAGAGGAGATGGAGGCTGATGTGGAGGCCTTTATGGCCCAGGAGGGGAGTGCACATGCAGCACCTGCCAGTTCCTTCGTGCCACACCCTAGTGCATCCACCCAAAGTGAGGATTTGATTGTCTGGTCCGACACTGATGATGATGTGACTTAGGCCTCCAGCGATGACTACAATGGGGATGACGATGACGATGATGATGATGGAGGGATGAGGAGGGTGTTGGACCTCATGATCAGGATTCAGCTGATCCTACGGACAAACCACCACCACCAGTACTTGAGAATCAGGGGGGAGGATGACCACCGAGATTCACAGGCGAGAGTCAATTCACCCACGCAACATAGGATTCAAAACATACTGGAGCTACATCTGGAGGCCAAAATGCTTCCTCTACATATTCAAGGAAGGAGAAGGGGAGACAGCACGGCTATAGCACAGAGGACACGCCATCATATGGGTCCTACCATCCGATTGATGCTGAGAGCTTGGTGGGATCTATGAGATCGATGAGCATTGATGATTCTAGAGACTCCTCCACCTCCAGAGGATCCGGATGGCATAGGCCTGCAAAGTCCTCATATAATACTGTTGTGGAGAGTATTGGTTCTACTGGGTCGACTTATGGAGCTTATGGTTATGGACCATACGGTATCCCTCCTGGCTAAGTCAACCACTACTAGAGCCTTATGGTTATGGAGCTTATGGTGTCCCTCACACTGTCACCTATTGGAGTCAGCCACTGGAATCTTATTGTTAGTATGGACCTTATGCTCACAGCCAGTGTGCTCCTTCATTTGTTGAGCAGATCTTTCACTTTATACCACAGCCATCACCAGCCTTTCCATATATAGTTGAGCCAATTCCTTATCCGGAGATTTACAACTTCCCACCGTCAAGAAATCTTAGGCATGTGGAAGAGGCCACGTAAAGAGCTGCAATTGCTGACTACATTGAAAACTATATGGGGCAAACATCATGGGACTTGTATTGTCATTTGTATGGGGTGCAGACGGAAGAGGGAGACATGGAATAGAGTAGACTTGTAATTGATAACATTCTCACTTCTTCTCATATGTACTTATGTAGTATATACTTAGATGTTACATTTTCAATGGTTTTTTTGGTAAACTAGTACTTCTATAGTGTTTGTTATGCTTAAAATAGGTAGTATGCAAGAATCCAAATCATTTTGAGTCCATATAAGGCTCGAAATTGAAGTTCCAAATTCCTGGAAAAAAAAGTGTCCAGTTTCGGTCGAAATTTCTACTGAAACATAGGAATTTCAGCCTTTTGCAAGGTCGAAATTCCAGTTTCAACCAAAATTTGTTCCTTTTCCAAGATGGCCTGACTCACCAAAATCTCATACTTTTTTATTTCACCCCATTTTTTGTTTCACCCATTACCGAGATGAGGGTATATTGGAGTATACTTAGTTGCTATCCATTAAATTTGACTGAGATCAGACCTAAAATAGCAAACTTCAAAACCTAACCACTGCTGGTTTTCTAAATGAGGATCCTGAAGACTGGTACCTGACCTGGGGTTAGATCACAGATGTTCTCCCACCCCCTTCTTTCCCCTTCTTCTCCTACTGTCGAACTCAAGAAGCCCACTGAACCCAAACCTGATGCAGGAGCCAAGCCTTCCCATTCCAACTTGAAGGCCAAGACTAGGAAAAGCCCCTATGTTTACTGCCCAGCAGCACATACAAAGACTTCTTTTAATAATAATTTTGGCATAATCCAATTGAGTGTATCATCCTTGATTTAATTTCTTTGAGATAAACAAACAAGGTTTTTGTTACTTAGTGTTTTCCCCTTGCCCGTGTATTTCTATCACATATGAAACCATCTTTTCAAATTTTTTCCTAAATAAAATTGGTTAACTTTAACAAATCCGTCTGTGAAATGTCATGGGCAGCACTTGAAAAACATGTAGAAAGCCCTTTCGCTTTTTTTCCTATCATTTTCAAAACCAAATTTGGTATTTTTTCCCCCAATTTTTATATAATAATCCTAATTTTCAAAAAAAAAAACCAAAATTAAATAATTACAGGTTGGAAAAAAAATATTTCAATTCCACGAGGACGTAGATCCTCCCATGGAGTTCTATGTATTACTTATTGCATCACCATTTGGTACATCTATGATCTATCACACATTTCTTTTAATTTTTTATGCAATAAAATACATTTTTCAAACCTACAAGTAAAAAGCGATACATTTTGCAAACAAATTTTGACACCGTAAGTTTGTAGATTGGCCCACGGTGTTCATCATATGCTAATATTATCATCACTGAACAAGTTTTGAACATACATTACCAAAAATACTAGTTTAGAGGAAAACAAGCTAACTCAAACCATAGAAAACACTTCAATCCTGCTGTTGGGAGGCTCAATCTACATCAATCACATGTTTCCCAATGTGGCTGTAAACTTTCCCCCCTGATTTGGAGTCTAGATAACTCAAAATAGGCGAAAAAGGAAGTTTCCCCTTCAAAATTTCACACGCAACAACCCTCAGTCAAACTCTCAGTCTCAGAGAGAATTCGACCAAAATGGGGTTTAAATGAAAGTTTACCACAACTAACTCCCTCAAGTTTACCGATACATCGAAATATGGACCAAAATCAAGTTCTGTTCCAAAATCATTTCGGCCTTTGGTCTCATCTTGGTGACCACAAGAATTCCAAAATCTCTATTCAACCATGCCCCTTCTCCCATAACTAAGAACCCACACACCTCCATAATCTACCATCAAAATCCAGCAGAAATTCAGCCCTCAGATCCTCATCATATCCCAAACCCTCAATCCAAGTCAAAACCTAAGACTAAACAATCCCAAGTTATCTCAGTTCTTGATTTGAAATCCATTCCTGAAATCCTAAAATCAAGAAACTGTTCAATCCACCCACCCAAAACCTCCCAAACTTGGAGACAATTAAATTCAACCAAAGTTTGACACAGTTCTAACCCCCACTAACAAAGCAACAAGGGAAACAGAGGTTTCACACTTCACCCCCCACCAAGAAAATACCAAATTTCTTGAAACCCAGCCTAAACCCTCAGAACCCAATCAAAATAATCCCATAAAACACATGAAAATAGGAAATAAAATCGTACCAAGAAAACAACCTAAGAACTACTAAGCTTAGGGCTCCTACTAAGCTTAGGGCTCCTACTAACATTAGGACTTGGACACTTAAAACATGAAATAAGAACTCTACATTGTGGAGGCAGTTTAAATCTAACAACTACGCAGGAGAATAATCTGCCCTTATAATTTAAGTTGGGCACAAGTTACATAATTAGACCAATTAATAAGCCATTCCTGGCCTAGACACTCAATTTTTAGGCCCATAAACAGGACATTGACCACATAAACCTATGGGACAAAGGCCCAACACCCACATCAATCAACTCTTTGATTTCAAAGGATAATAGTCCAATTTGGGTTTTCGTATCTGCATCAAAAAAATTCCCACTCATTCAAAGAACAGATATTAAATGGATATAAAAACACAAGGGTTTTTCATTAAAAATTGGTAAATGTTGAATCAGGCTTCAAAACATGTTTCCTTCTCTTCGACTCATCCTCACATGTAGGTCCTTTATGTCACGATTAATGCCGTTGCTGAAGAACATATCCTGATGTAATCTTCCTGCAATTCCTTTTTCTAGACAATTTTCTATTCCACCTACCTTTTTCCGATTTATCTTGTGTCTTCCAACATGAGAAACTTCACTTTTGCCACATTTATTCTTAAGGACCAGACTCCTACTCAAACCCCAACCCCCCCCCCCCCAGCCTAAAGAATAAAATAGAACTGGCAAAAAAAAAGTTTCGAATCCGTACAGTAATTGAAATAGAAATCCTGAAACTCAGAGTTATTTTGGACAGGCTGATCAAGCAATACAAATTATGTTCCACTAAGCTGCTCCATGTATTGCCATATCTTCGACTAAATAACAGAACCTCAGAAGTACTTTGAGTAACAATTAAAAAGATAGGACAAGACATGCTTTAATATAAATAAAATATTGTGCTAAGAGAGAACAAGAAAAGAAAATCATCATAACCAAAAGGTGGGAAGGAATTTCTAAAGAAAAAGAGGAAGACTCCAGAAGCAGGAACTTCTACATATGTATTAGAACTTCACAAACAACAAAATATAGAGTGGATTACCCTCCATACTGCAGCTCTGTTTGCATTGGTTACAATCAAGGGATGATGTGAACATAATATCATTCTGAAGCATGCACCTGGCCCAGAAGCTATCACAGCTGATGAAACCACCAGCAAAACCTTCACTAAAACCTCAACCGAAGAAAGATATGGAATTTGAGCATCCAAAGGATTTTCTACGTCACTGTAGAGATATATTGTTAAACTAATGAACATCTAAAACTCAGAGAATGTGATAATAAATAAATAAAATTTAAAAAAAGGCTAACCAAAAGCACCATGAAATTTGGAAGTTAATTTGACATGCTTATGCAATACAAGCTCTATAAAATAGCAGGAGAATTATCAGGTAATAAAATCAACGACTATCTGAATGATGGTAACAGGGTTTAATGGTGTCTAGCATCTGACCTATATTGAAATTTCTAATGAAATATGGAAAGTAAGCGATGCACATTGACACCACATGATCAATATACTGGCTACCAACACATAAATTTGTTGGAATGATGATCTAGGCAGAGCTTTCAGTTCAAAAGAAGTTGAAATAACAACATTATCTTACTTGCACCTTATTTTACCTTTTGAAGTGTCACAAATGAAATTGCAATCATGCAACTAGAAATTGATCTAAAAAGAAGGTTATTGAATTGAATAGCTGGACACTGTCATCCGAATCCTACTACAAGCCTCTTTTGCCTCCTAACTGCATATTCATCTTTGATGAAATCCCAAACCACTTAAAAGTCCATATTCCATAAATAGAAATGATGACAAGTATCCTCTTCTGATCAAGGATCACGATCTCAGTTTCGACAGGAGTTTTGACCAGCTAGACAATGGGGCATGGCTGAGGTGGGCCAAAACTAGAGATTTTGGGGGTAAAACTCGAGATGTGATGAGCTGGTCAAATCTAGACAAAACTGTTAAGCTGGGTTGTTGAAATTGGATAACATACTCATAACATGGTTGAAACTTGAAAATACTGTCAAGACTATAGAAGCTGGGTTGGTTGAAACTTGAAATTGATTACAAATGCTCATACGGGATACTTCTTTGTCGAAGTCATTAAAATTTTCAAAAATAAAGTCAAAACTTGTCAAAACCTATGTAAACCAAGATTTTAAACAATAACCCATTGATTCATTTCGTTGATTGGGAAACCAGGACTTTAAATAATAACCCATTCACCCATCTTTTACATACTTGAGATTTCTCAAAAAAAAAAAAAAGCAAACCTAAAATCCGTAGTGCATAAAATTGTTCTTAATAGTGATGAATAATTACAATAATCATTTCCCCATAAATTTGATAAAACAAAGTGAGATTTTCCCTCTCCGATCAAATATACAAACTAAGGGGAAATTTTGTCATGAATTTTTATGGACAAATATAGTCAACCGAACATTAAAAAACTATCATGCTAATCCCAAGTTTGTGATCCAAAGAAATGCAAAAGGGGATATGGCACTAAGCGCCACATATCCACATACTAACTTGACTCTTTTTTTTTGGCACACCACTATATAGATTAAAAGAGAACTTCCCACCCTCACCCTACCTTGACACCTCAATCATGATATAAATGTGGAATTGCCTTGAGGAGCTCACTGGGTTGTATATATGATATTTTATTTCGAAGGTCTTGCAATTCTATGTTGGTCTGTAATTCTTCAATTCCTCACTATCTGTCTGATGTAAACCCAAAATCCAGGGTTTGATAATTGGGAACTAAACCCTAAAATTGGGTCACTCGAGAATCCTCCTACCGTGAACCAGCAGTCTTCTAGGATTGTAAAAGATAGTAACTGAAGAGCTCTTGAGGTTGGCAAAGGTTAGGTTTAGTGCTTGGAGGTTCGGCCAGGCTGAGGGTTGAAGGAATGTGTGTTTCAGGGGTTAATACTATGCTGCAATTTGGTTTCAGACCTGGGAATTAAGTATAGGACTAGGCTTTTGGGTTTTAAGGCTGAATAGAAGGGTCTTAGGGTTTTAGGAGGTTGCTGTAATGTAATTCCAGAATTGAAATTCCAAGTTAGGGCTTTAAGGGATGCTGTTTCAGGGTACAGTTAGGCTTAGGAGGGGGCTGTTGCTACTGTTTTGTAATTTCAGGTTAAGTCTAGTAAGTTTAGGCCAGTCATAGATGGATTAGGATGTGTTCGAGAAGTCCTAAAGAGTTTGGGATTCTTGGATTTGATTGTGACTGGGATCTAGTGTAGGAGAAGGGATGGGGATGCTAATCCTAAGAGGGGTTAGAGTTTGGTTGAGGGGTTTGTGAGTTATGAGAGTTTCAGTGGAACTAGGGTTAGGGTAGGTTAGGATTTGGGGTGGTGCAACTGGGCTGAAATTGGGAAGAAAGGTCACTAGGGTTAGGGGAATGATGTTCCTAATGTTTGGACAGATCTAACGGCTAGATTGCCATAGATCTGACCTTGAATTTTAGGACTAGGAAAAAGTCCAAAAATTGCAAAGAAATTCGGGAAAAATGGAAGGGATGATACGGGCATTAGGGTTATGGTTTTAGGGTTTGGGAGGGTGGCTAAGGGTATGGAAGGGGTTGGGTTTGCTGTATACTTATTTGGAGTTCGAAGGTGAGCTGCTGTTAGAGTTGAACTACTGCTGGACTTGAAGGTTGATTGTTGAAATTGAAGAAGAATGGCTGAACTTGAAGAAGAAGATCTCAAATCCACTGTGGCCCTACCAAGAAGACCAAAACATTGCTTGCCTCCAAATTCATAATTTTATTCATCAAATTCAGCTTGTCTTGCAATAAAGTAGGGTGAGCTATTTATAGCCTTACAAGTGGAAGGAAAAGACTCAGACTCTAATAAGGAATCCTAACTTGACTCAAGTAGGGAATCCCTTATTGACTACGACCCCCTTTACAACTCAATAACCACCACAAATAAAAGAAACCATCTTGGAAAACAACACCTAAGTTATCCAAAATGAATCTCAATTTAAAACATATTCCGATCAGGATTCCATCTTTAACTCTCATTTTGACCCCCCCCAAAAACTCAATAACTCTCTCTAGAGGACTCCAACCCAACTTCTAAGAGTAGAATGGAGTCCTAACAATTAGGAGTTTAAAGTAGACTCAAGTTGTGGGATCCCAACCAAATTGGGAATCTCACCTACACTAGGAATCTCAAATAACTTGCAAAACAAGAAACAGAAAAATAAAATAAAAATAGATCTAAAGTCCACAAGACAAACTGGACTCAATGACACCGAAACCTAAGACAGCTGAACTATGTCAAAATGAACAAAATACCCCTATATGGGTTCAGCCAGCCCTTTGGTGTGCCAATTGGGCCTCAGTTTTTTCACCCAATTATGGGGGGTCAGCCTTGTTCGCATCACTATCCACTATTAACAACTTTGGGAACCTGGATCAGATTGATTCTTTTTTGAATCTCTATACGTACAATTCCGGTGACTATTCTCTTATTTCTTTCATGCATAATTCTTGATACAATCCCAGGATTTTATTTTATTTTTCTTTATTCTTCCTAAAGATCCTCGGAATAACCTTTTGATTGCACAAACCAAAGGGAATGATGATTTTGGGTTGTGCGGCTTGTGCCTAGTCTGAAACCAAGTGGATTTATTTTTTGACCCACTAAATAAATTTATCAATTAATTTATCATAATCATAATATTTATCAATTTACCCAAAAAAATCATAATATTTATCATACGTATTTGTTATTTAGGATGTAGGGGTATGAATCTACAGATAGGTTTAGGAGAGTAAAACCACTACAAACTTGGCTTAAAGTTGGTAAAGAAAGCAAACCCACCCAGGAGAGGAAGAAGCAGGAGTTGGCTTTATTGTCATCTTGAATCCAAGGACTATACATTCAAACCTTGTTCAGACCAGTTAATCTGGCAAATTTAGCCCTCCAAAGATAATTTGCCAAGACTCAAGCGGAGAAACCTATTGTACAGAAAAAACCACTGCACTATTAGGACCTACCATTATATGTGGTATGTTCCCTCATTGGCAAAAGTGCGTTAACAAAAGATGTCTGGAATGTGAGATGCATGTCCAGTGAAACCTCCAAGTAGGTCTTCAGGCTCAGGTTGCTTACATGCTTTAGGTGGAAGTAGTTGTTCCTTTTATCTGTTTTTCTCTCTCCTTTATCCAACCCACCTGACCCAACTTTAGGTCACTTGTTCCCTGTTTGCATTGCATTGCCTCTCATTGTTGTTGTTGCCTACCTTGTTCAAGAGCACCATGTCCCACCATTAGCCTCCCACCAGCTCAGCAACCACCATAATCCCAAGTAAACCAACTCACAGTAGTTGGAGTAGAGCTTAACAGTACATCAGAAAACAAAGCAATCATAGCAACCCAACCTATTCATTCGTTCCCACTTTTGGGGAGGTAACTTTCCCACATACTCTACAAATTTGTCGCTTTCCATCCAAAACCTCTACTAACTGTTTTATATAATATTTTCATGTGAAACCCTTATAAGTAATAAACCAACAAGCCACTAATTTTCTCCTGTTTTCGTTCTTAGTTTAGTCCCCTTCAACTGCCATATATTTCCTTTTCAACTCCAATCATACTTTTCATCAAAACCCTTAAATTTTCAATTTCCCATATGCAGTTTTTTGGTTGGATACAATTACCTAAAATAACCTGAGTGTTCAAACAATTTCTCAGCAAGCAGTTCCATTCAAACCAAAGAATACACCCACAGACAGCAGACAGTATCCAAACAATTTACTCCAACTGCCATACAAAAAAGGCTGTAAGCTAATTAACCTGATGCAGGTTCTGAAAAATAGAATGAAAGCATCCACAAAACAGAATCTTCCGCATCTTGGGAACAACGCACTAATTTACATTAATATAACTTACTCATTACCAAAGCCAAGACAACGGAAAGATAAAGATTAAATCAATTGCTATCAAAGGCAATAGACTATTGAATATCCACTTAAGGAGCAAATTAAGAAATACCTTAATTTCATTGCATCCACCCTGTCTCCAATTACACAGAGTAAATTTGTGTATTCAAGTAACAGATCTTCTGACAAGTCTGGAGCAGCAGTAATGATTCTTCTTGTGGCATCATAGGCCACCTTACGAACATCCCAACATGGATGGCACAACAGAAAGAGAATCACCTGCACCATGACAGTTTTATAAGTGAGAAACTTATTTGCACAGATAGGTTGAAATGGTAATTTGCTCCATAGTTACCTGTAATAATGAACTGATTGAAAAGACTTCTAACACTCTGCAGCAACAAGGACAAAGCGTTAACAAGATATATCTACAGATGCCACATTGAGTTCATAGCATGTGATAACTACCTGAAGCACTTTATAGTTGATAGAGAAGGAAAAAAAACATGATAAGGATTGGATGGAGAAACACAATGGCATTAACTAAACAACAAATAACCTCTGCAGATGCTCCACAAGCATAACCTCGAAAAGCTCCACACATGCAATGCAATCCTCTGTTGATAATTTTGAAGCCTACAGCACAATACAGGCACAATTAGACAGGGCAAACAAGAAAGATATAATGACAGAATACGAAATCAAGCTAAGATGGTTGTGAGGGTTGTAGGAGGAAAAATCAGGCCAACAAGGGGTACCACCAATTAGGTGAAGATTTTTTTTGTTCACTTCAACTTGACAAGAAATAGAAGAAAAAGAAAAAAATTGAAAAATTAGGCATATCATCTAGTGTGCCCAGCTTGTTATTTGCCCAGTGCCTTCTTTTGTTTCTTGCTTAATTGAGCTCTTTCATCTCGCTCTATTTGGGCTCTGTCCTTGTGCTCTTGTATTCTCTTCCCCCCCCCCAACCTTCTTTGGTAATGTATTTATTTATTTATTCATCTCAAAAAAAAACCCTGGCCCCTTTGCAATAGATGATGTCTCTCACAACTTTTCTAGACGCATCACCTTTACTTCCCCGAATGCAATGTAGCAGTTCAACTCCAATGAGACAACAAAGACATGGCCTTATCAGATGGAAAAATTCAGATGCTTCTTAGCCTCTCCAAAGGAGCAGAAGGCTCCATGGCAGATATGGTGGAGGAGACCACAGGTGTAAATGTCGACCAAAAAATTGTAGTAGGACTGGAGGACTGATTTAATCAAACTGAAGACTCAACAAAAGAAGGAAGCTTGTGCAGAATGGGCAAACAATATTGGCTGGCCAGCCTAGCAGGGGTTATTGGGAGCCCCAGGTAGTTCAAAGGCATTGATCCAAGGGCAAACCTTGTTTAGCAGAGAAGCGCTTTCTTGTCTGTATCAGAAACACCAAGAGAAAGATATGGGGTTTTGGATGTGAATGTCAGAAAGACTTCAAAGAGAGGCAAGGAAGACATAATGGGTAAAATGGAAGAGCAGAAAGCCTTGGTGAAATCATGAGATCCTCAATAAAGGTTGCACGGGCAAGGTTGAGGCTTTCGCATTTGGGATGCAGGGAAATGTAAGGTGTCAGTTTTGGCTTGAATACTCCTTCAGGGAGCCTTCACATCAAATTTCATGAATTCAAGGCCTAGGCAAAATCAAAGATCCTTAGCTTCATCCTGATTTAGAAGTTGTCTAAAATTTATAAGGAGTATACCAGAGCCATTCAATTTTATAACATACATACAGCTTGGCCAGGTTAACCTACTGGCGTAGGCAGGCCAACCCCACCCCCCCACCCCACCCCCTTTCCAAGACCCAGCAAAATTGGCCCAAAAGGGCTTGCCAGTGTCCTACAGCAAACCAGCAACACAGAGAATCTCGGCCTTTGGTAATTTTGGTCAATTTCGTGGTGTCCTAGGTCAGGGTCCCATTGAGTCCAGAATGTCATCTGGACCTTGAATATAGTTTTATTTTTCTGATTAGTGTTTTGTCATTTATTAAGAGCCCTAGTATAGGTGGGTTTCCCAGAGATGTTAGGGTCCCACAAGTTGGTTCCATTTTAATCTCCTAATTTCTAAGACCCCATATCTACTCTTAGGATTTGGATTGGAGTCCTCTAGTGTTAGTTACTGAGTTTTCTGGTGAGTCAATGTCCTAGTCAAGTAATGGTTGAGTCAAAGGTGGGTAGCCAGTAAGAGTTCTAATCGGTTTCCTAAGTTAGAGTCATTTCTAATTTCTTTAATTGTAGCTATAAATAACCCCCCCCCCCCCCATGTAACAAGCAGCTTGGATATTAAAATGGAAATCAGACATGGAGCATGGGAACAGGCACCACAAACTGGGTTGAGGGAAAGAGTGTTTTATGCAGTTTCAGTAAGTTCCAGCATTCATCTTCCTCTCCAAGCTCTCAAAAGCCTGGCTACACTCAAATTCCAGCAACCTTCAAGAGATCCTTCAACCCCAGCCAAGTGCGTACAATCTCAACCCCCTACCTTCCCTTTCCACTCCCTGACCCTAGTGCAAGGCCTGAAATCCCTCCCCATTGCTTGTGAAAGCAGCAGCAGCAGCCCTCCCCCACCCTGAGATTCATCCAAGAAACCCTCCCCACCACTGCGGCATCCCAAGAACCCTTCACTAAACCCTGCAGCACCTCTCCCCCTCCTCTCTCTCACAGTCGTCCCCTTCCTTCCCCTTTGCAGCAAATCTGGAAACCAAAAAAAAAAGAAAGAAGAGAGGAAAGAAAAGAATCAAGAAAGTCTGCCAAAAATTCTTAAAGAATCCAAGAAGCCTCCCCCTGTCTTTATCCATCCCTTTTCATCATCCCTAAACCCTCCCATGCCTAGCCACAGGCTTCCCTAATCATCCGGGTATCTCAAACCAAACCCATTTAGTTTTGTTAAAACAAATCTTACCCAAATCCATCCAAGACCAAAGAAATCCATCCATTCCATAATCCACCCAAACAAACCAAACCAGCCCATAAACAAACACAACCTTATTATTAAGCCCTAATTTGTGCTGGTTCTAATTAACGAGGATCCTGGAATAGTAACCCAGACCCTTGGGTTACATCACCTGTCAAATCCAAAACCATCTCTTTCCCCCCATTCAACCAGTTCCAAGTGGACCCACACACAGAGCCTACCGAGAATGCAGTTCCTTTTCCAACCAAAGATTGTTTTAAGAATTAAACAAAATCATGGATCCTAATCTTCCCCCCAAACTTAAGTACAGCTAAGGCTTGTGGATTACCCCATCCCATCAGAGACAACATGTGCACTAACTAGCATCACTTTAATGCAATTGTTTGTTATTATCAGAAACTATGGCAGACACTCACCAGTGCAATAGATACCAGGAAAGGTTCGCTTTGAGCTATCAATGACCAGATCCGCTCTTTAGACACCATCTCCTCTGGAAAGAGGCAATCACTAATTCAGCATTGGTAAATACAGATTAAGCCATTACCAACCATAAGGCAACAATCAACACTTCAATTCCAAACAATACCTGCTTTGATATCAACAGCGGCAGCCTTAGCAACTATCAGCAATGCATAAATGCCATCCAACCGCTGGGCTGCTTTAGTAAAACCAGTCTTCGTCAATTGCACAAGAGGCCCAAGCAATGATGATATCTGAAGGTGGGACAAAAAGCTTGAGGAAACTAAAAAGAGTTGAGGCAATAACAAACAAAATGATTAGGTTGTCGTCTTCCTCACCCGCACAAAGACATCAGCATTCTTACATATGACTCGGAGGCAACGAAGGTGGCCCCGTCTCAATGTTTCCTTCTCCTTCAGGCCCGAAGCTATGAAAGAAACTACATCTGGAAGAACAGCCTCAGCAGATCGTGTTGCCCAAGAACCAAATGCAGACAATACTGCAAGTTTCACCTCTTCATTCGCTGCACATAGATGCAGGACATATGAGCCAGAATAAAAAGAAATGGACGGGAAATATCAAGGTAACATGGATTTTATGGCAAGTGGCAAAGGAAAGAAGAAATAGAAAACAATGCCAAATTAGAGATGTACCATCTTCTTTATAACAGGACAAAAGAAAGCTACATATGGTGGACACCAAGCTGTTTAGTGCCTTCACTTCAGCAGCATATGACAATTCATGCAGGGTATTGATCATCCCAACCCTCTGGTACGGAAATGCTAATCTCCCTTCTGACCCTGTTTGCATTAATTGCCGGTTTAGAGTACTTATACAAATCTTTAAAGACAAAAAGATTTTAAAGCATAATTAGCTATAGAAAATTAGAATAATTGAAAAATATTAATCTCAATAAAAGACTACGAAAACATTTATTTAAGTGAATAAGAAGACCCGAACCTCCAATAACAGCTTTGACAGCATTGAACATGGCTTGCAGAGCATCAGGATCACTTGACTTTTGGCTCAGACATCTGACAATAGACAATGCCCCTAGCCTTCGGATTTCATCTGCATGACGAGCTTGTGGCAATACCACCAAAATAATTTCAGTGGCATATTTACTCATATCAAGATTGACAGATTTCAGCAGAACTTCAACTGCTTCCAACACAATCTCAGGATTCCGTTTTAACATTTTTACAGCAGATGGAATAACAACATTCTTAAAATCTTCATGCAACATTTGCGTAAAGAGTGGATGAAAAGATTCACTAAAACCCCTTGATGGCTTCTCCCTTGCATTCAGAACTGCTTTAACATACATCTCCAGAAATATTGGCTGTGGAACATAAGATTAAAGTTTCCAACCGGACAGAAATCAATGAGTATACAATTTCATGAAGAAAACTAATTCCAAAAAACCACAGCCAATGGGTTAAGACTTAGGAAAAAGGAAGTGGAAGAAGGTTTTTACCTTGAATTCTTCAGATAAAGAAGGGACCATACTCGAGTAATTAATTAAAATCCATATCAATCTTTCACTGTCTTTTGAAGGGATCCTTGAATCCTTTAAGTCTGCTACATAAATTTTGTAAAGATCCGGTGACTGCAATGACAAAGGATTAGAGAATACAGAAGAAATTATAGCTTCAATGGGGCCCCAAAAAAAAAGTTGCTTGGAGCCTTGGACACAACAAAGAAGTTACTTAGAACAAACCTCCGAAAACAAATGAAAAAACAATTGCTTGCATGCCCTCTGGATGTGGAGGGAGCCCTGCATGACTATATGAAGCAGGGATGCCTGTGATGCAGCTATTCTCCACACTGCATTCTTTGAAAGAGAGACAAACTGACTCTTACTTAGGAGAAGACAAGACCACTTCAGAAGCTTGTAGCAGCATCTGTGGGATTGAAGCTTTAACTGTTTGTCAATGGACTGAACAAGTGTCCCCGCAAAACTCTTCATAAAGGTAACACTACCTAACGCTTTGGCAATTACATCATCAACAGCTTTTCTTGAAGCATGATCATCATAAATAAATAGTGTTTTGAAAATAATATCAACCAATTGTGATGCAAGCTCAGTAGACATCTCTGCAGGGTCCAAATAGAAGAAAATAAATTAATCCAAAATATAATTAAAAATTAAATAAAAAATAAAAAAAATAAAAAAAAAAAAAGGAGGAGAAGAAGAACATAACTACAACAATCACACTTCAGGACCCCGAGAGATCCAAGAACATCAGCATTCTCTTTTTAGGTCCAAGAGCAAGAAACTTGTTAAGAGAAGATTGATACCACTTTCACCACCAACCATACACATACCATAGGCTTGAAACATGTTACATGGTTTACAAGTAACATATAGATGCCAAAAAATTACCCAGAAAAAATACAGAAAAAAACTGAAAGCCATGAATACTCAACCTTGCTGCAAGAACAATAAAATGCACTTGAATAAAATACCTAGCAAGTAGTGGGCTACACTACCAGAGGTATAGAGCAGGGAAAGCAGTGTGATAAAAAAAACTTGTCTATAACTAATTAGTCATGTGACCTGTTTATGGAACGGCACCATCTAACTGGAAATGCTGACACAAGGATGCCTGTGATCCAGCACCAAATTGGATATTTTTCCTTTGAAATCAACTAGCGTTGAGAGATATGGTGCTGGGCCTTTGTCCCATAGGTTTATATGGTCATGGGCATATTCTATGGGCCTAAAAGTTAAGTGTCTAGCCTAAGCACGAGAATGAGTTTATTGATTGGATTAAGTGGTCAGCTATGCACAATTCTATCCAAATTAGGTTATAAGGGCATAATAGTCTTCTTTTCATATATTTTATTTCAGTTTTAAGTATCAAAGAAATAAGTTTAGCAGAATGTTAGAACTACCATGTGATGTGACACAAAGACTCCCCCTGGCCAAAACCTCCCTAAGGGGTATTTTGGGCAATTTAGCCCTTAATCTACCTCTGAAATTAAATTAGGAAAATTTTCAGAAATTTTCTCGAGTCAGTTTGAATCAAGTTTGGATTTGTTTTGAGTGTTTTATTTTGAGTTAAAATTGTTTGGATGAGTCATAGTTTGTAGTTGAGATAAGATAAGGTTCCTTATCTTATCTGTCAAGAGTTTGGATAAGAGTCCAATTTGAATTGTAATTAAATCTCATTAGTTAAGGAAATCCTAGTTTGAGTCAGACTCTTTATTTTCAGAATATAAATAGCCTTTTCAAGTGACTTATTTTCAGACTTGATGAATTAAGAATCTGTTTGAGAAATTGCATAAGTGAGTGGCAGGGTTCCTTTGAGAGTTATTAATTGATTCCAGCATTCAAGCAAGCCTGCATTCAAGTTCTGAAGCTCCAATCATCAAGTCCAGCAGCCTTCTTCAAGCTCCCAACAAGCCACGTAAGTCACAGCCCCTCCCCCCACCCTTTCCCCTTCCTTGCGCAACCCTGGAAGACCTTCTCCCTTCCACCATAGCCTTCCTACCCCTCCCCCTTCCCCTCTTCCCCTTCCCCTAGCAGCCGTAAGCCTTCCCCCCTCCTCCCTTGTTAATGTGATAGCAGCAGCACCCTCACTTGACTTGACCCACCTCCCCAGCCCCTCTTGACCCCTTTTCTCCCCTTCTAGGATCGCACCTAATCCTAGAATACAATCCCCAAGTTATTTTTCCATTCACCCTACTTTTCACATAACCTGAAACTTTCTGCAAGTGTTCTTTAGCCTTGGAATTCTGCAGAATTTTAGAACTCCAGAAAACCCTCAACCAGATTATCCAGAGGCCTTAATTCTTCTAAAACCCTGATATCTAGTTCAGAACCAACAAAACCAGCAAGACAGAGTCCAAAAACCACACTGGCCAAACCCACTCTAAACCCTAACTCTGAGTTTGAATTCAAAATTCAAATATGAGCTTCAGTCTTCAAAAGAATTCCGATATGAATTTCACATTCAGCAGGCTTGGATTGTAGAAGGAACCCTATAAACCCCTTTACCTTTGCTGGAATTTCCCAGGCAGCCACATTCTAGGGAAATTACATCTTCACCCTTAGTCCTAGATCCATGGCTACATCACTAGGATTTTAAGTTTTGGTCCTTTTCTACGAGTTCAAGATCAGGCCTTGTTGCAATGGTTGGTGGACCACATTTGTAGTCTAAGGTCAAGGCATCAATACAGCCTCTCAGTTGTTGGGTAAGGCGGTGTAGGAAAACTGCACCACCAACCCCCCCCCAACCCCAGGGAAATGCTTGTGCAGAAGCCTTAGGCACTAGGTTCGCCCTTTTTCTCTATTTAGGAGTTCAATTACTATTTCTATTATGATTTGTAAGGCTGGCTAGAAGCCTATTTATATTTCAGTTTTAAGTATCCAAGTCTTTTTTCCTATGTTTTGTTTTAGTTTTAGGTATCCAAGACATAAGCTTAGCAGGAATCCTAAACCTAATAGGATTTAAAGTATATTTCAAGAGTTCAGGCCTTGGCGCAATGGTTAATGGACCACAGTTGTTGACTGAAGTCACGGAATAAAAACAGCCTCTCAGCAAATATTACTAGGGTAAGGCTATGTAGGAAAATTGCCCCCCCCCCCAAACAGGACTCTGCTTGTGTAGAAGCCTTCAGCATCGGGTTCGCCCTTCTTTCTTTTTAGGAATTTAGGAATTTAAATCCTGTTTCTACTATGTGCTGTAAGGCCAGCTAGAAGCCTCTTTATACACTAGTAGATGGAAGAATGAAATATACAGTTTAATATTATTGACAATTCTCAGCTTTGCTGCCAATTATCTTATTCTCTTTATTGCTCTGAAGTTAGATAGTGTAGCAGCCCTTGTAATGCATCCCCAAGGTGTTTGATAAAAGGTTTCAAAAGTTTTAACTCCCCAGCTTCAAGAACAGGGACTAGGGAAACCAAACTACAAATAATTACTGCATTTAGGTGGGGCTTGAAACATGAAATTCAGAGTGGTCTTATGGTACTGACATATTTGATCGCTCAGAGATTTGTTTGAGAAAGACCTAAGGGCAGAGATTTTGCTTTCTCAATCTACAGGTAGCAGGTAGAACAGACAGGTCATTATCTAAAAGAGGAGTAAAATAGCCACCAAACCACCTAAACCTACATCCACAGCCCCTCCTAGATCAGGTTATAAAGGAAAGGCTCCAATTGTCAGCACTTATCCAGATAAATGTTTCTACCATCATGAGAAGGTCACTATGCCTGGGACTGCCCTAAAAAAGAAAAAAATTGTGGTGGGAACAGGAAAAAGCTATGAAGCTAATGATGAGCTTGTCCCAGCACCACTGGAAGATAATCATATGAAGAAGATAACCACCAGGATGACTACCACAAAATTCAAGTGATCACCAATATCTTGGTAGCTGAAACTCTGGCACACACAAGGCTTCCATTACTGCAAAGTGTGGAACAGGCAAATGTACACAGATTTAATCCCCAATTCGGAGACAGTCAGTTTCTAAGTTTGAAACCCACAGTGTTATGGCTGCAATAAAGCAATCAAACATCAAGCCTAGACTCGCACGTTAATCCAAACAAAAGGAACCAGCGCATGCTACTTCCGCTAATAATAAAACGAAATTGAAATCAAACATTAAAGAGGGCAAGTGGAACAGAAAATAATATTACTAAGCTGACAATCATACTATGGATGATGCATGGTGTGTGAAACTATATCAGATAGGTAAATATGGTGATATTACAACACAGCAATGAACTTGCACGGACTAACACTCTTCATATGAGAGGCACAAAATTTGAAAGGAACACGCAGCTTAGCAATTCAATTGAGTCAATTGACTCATATGTGTAAAAGTTTTACTAGGTTAAAAGAAGATATTTAACATGAACCACTGAACACCCCATATACACTGCCAAATGTAAGGCACCCAACTGAAGTCATTACATTCAACACTTTTAACATGAACCACTGAACACCCCACATACACTGCCAAATGTAAGGCACCGAACTGAAGTCATTACATTCAACTAAAGTAACAAGTAACCACACCAAGTATCTTTCAATTATACCACTGGTAAGCACACTCAAATTATTCTTTTAATCAATGACTTATTGTTTACTCTTTAACATCAGTGAATTGACAACTTGAACCTGCATACACATGCATGAAGCATTATTTAATCAACAATGCCATTAAAAGAAGGGGCACACGGGGTGGAGTCATGATACACTCACTCATTATGCAGTAAGAACAGCAAAATACACGGTAAGAACCGCAAAGTATATTGGATCTATTTTAGATGCAAAACCAATAGTAGTGATAGAAAAAGCAGCAAGTAAACTTGAAACACTGGCAGTCATCTTAATAGGAAGCATAATACACATGTACAAGTAAATTATACAATGAGACAATAATTCAATTTGGACCCAAACATAAGTGCTGGCATATTAACTAAAACAGTGACAATCTGGGAATAAACACCTGAATTGCATGCGACTGGTGATAACTCTTCACGGAAAATCCGAATTCGTTGCTTGGTAGATGAAGTTGAAACCAATTGCGCCACAGAACTCAACATTTCCATTGATTGATCCATTAAGTAAGATCGGAGATCCCAAATGAAACAGTGTGCCTTTTTAGACCAACAAAACCATAGTTAGTGAAAACAGCAATGCAGAAAAAAATTGAGGTCAACTGTACATGCTCTAGCGAAGGTCACAAAAATGCAGAGTGGATAAGAAATGGATCAGACATTACCTGTAAAAGTGTAGCTTTCATTTAGAAGGAAAAAAAAAAGTGCGTGATAAAATATGCAATATCAGATTAAAATACTAAGCCATCGCATACGAATTAGAGAAATATAATAAGAAATCAAAAGAATATGACGATATAAGGACCATACCTGTGCGGAGGTGGTACAAATATGATCTCACCCTCTTAAGGAATTAGCCCTGCAATAAACATGCCATGTAAGTCAGTGATAAATATCCAAACAAACAAGGGATTATTGGCTTCTGAAACAAGGGGAGAGGAGTTGGACGAGGCATAATACAAATGGAAATTTCGATAAGAAGCAAAAATCACATGCAGTGTGCGGTTTCAGTTTGGATGAATCAATGGCAAACTACACAACCAACTCAATAGAAGGAATTAAGAAGAAACAGTGAACTGCCATCGTTACCCACGATCCTCTATGTATCAAACTATCGATATCTGGTTCAACTTTTTCAGAAGGAAAATGAGTGTAGAAACTGTACACTTTTAGAGTACGCTGACAAGAACACTCAGAAGGAAAGACGAGCTGTTAATGGCGAAAAATCACGCAAGTCTTAGTTCCAGCAAGTTGGGGTGAATCAATGTCGACCAGCCCGGAGGCTTACCTGGGTTGGTGTTGTCAAGCCGCAATGGGCGAGTTGGGAAATGGGTATATTTGGTTTTTGGAAGATTGCAGGTTTTAAGTGTTGAACACCAGCAGATTTTCTCGAGGTTGCAGCTCAAGTGCTTAACCTTTTTGCAGATTACAAATGTATACTACTCTCCTAACTCCTAGCTCAAGGTTCAGAGCTCAGGTAGATCTCCTTCAGTTGCATAAACCGATTCGATGGTTTCCAAGGAACGGCGCGAGGTGCAGAGAATTCCGCAAGGGAGGAGAAAGGGTTTCATCAGCGTTGCGATCGTGGTTTATGGGATTATAAGATTTGATGGGTTTTCTGTTTTCTTCATTTCCCATTTTTACCCTTCAGTTAGACATTAAATAACGCAGAAGGGGAAAGAGAAGGGAAGAGAAACGCAAACGTCGCAAAGCCTAACAAGAGAAATGAGAATTAACAAATCCCTCCTTGCATATTAACCAAATCACATGTTCCTTCCCCAAGCTGGAATTAATGCCATTGACCTCCCTTATTGTTCTTCTTCAGTTTCCGGAAATGTAAATGTGCCCATCCCTGGATATCCATTTGAAGGATGGTAATATTCTCAAGGACTCCATGCATGAATGTCTATCTATTCAGTTGTGTTGTCTTTTGGTTTGTTATGAATAGATTTTGCTTGAGAAAGGAAGAAATTATCAAATCAAATAATGAATACCAACAATAAATATTACCCCAAGAAAAAGAAAAAACCACTAATGAGAATTGCAAGTGCATTGCACGTGACCATACATGTAGGCTGCATTTGTTTGCAAAGGTGGGGTGGGGAAAAAAGGGTGAGAAAAAAAAAATATGTGGGCCCCATGTGTAGTGGGGTGAAGGATAAGGAAAAGAAATAAAAGGGTTTTGTGGAAAAGTAATACTGGTGGGTCCCACTTTTTACTTTTTCAAACTTTTCCACAAAATCCTACCAAATTTGTAGGGTTTAAAAATGGCTTGGAGTGGAAAAGTTGGATGGCTGCCACATTACCAGACAAGTTTTCTTGATTCAATAAAGCTTGTCTCTAACTTTCCCACCCCAAGCAACAAAACAATCTACAATTTTGGGATTTAAAGGAAAAGTAAGAAATCTACACTTTTTTCAAGAATTTTCCCACCCCACTTTTATTCCAGCAAACAAACGCAGCCGTAGGGAAAATAAGGGAAATGTCTTGGATATCAATTTTTAATTGTATTGTATCCTCGTTGCATTGGTACTTGGATTTGTATACAGAGAATCACATTTATACTTTGCTCAATACTAACTTTAGTTAAAACGCATCATTTTTAATATCAAATTTGGAGCCTTAACCTAGCTGTTCTATTGAAGCAAAATGATCCAAGCAATGAAAACGTAAGTAAGCATTCGGAATCTGGAGGATGACGATACACAAGCAACAATGAATTAGTGAAGATTTAAAGAGAATAAGTGAATCTCTTTAGTGAAATCTACAAGAACTTCCTTGTTAATGCTTGTTTTAGACAAATTTGCTTCTCTAGCAACATTCATCTTTGATGACTCATTAGATAAACCATCATCACCAAATAGTCATTCACCTCGTTATTCTTGAATCTGAGAGAATGGCAAAGATGAAAGTGAGGCTCACGTGGTGGTTGAATTGATGGAGAATGAAAGATATATGTTACTAAGCAACCATTTAAATAAACCCATGATCATTTTCACAATATTTCATATAATTAACAAAATGCTCTAAATTTCCAACCAAACAATAATTACCAAAAATTAAGTGGAAATGAAAGATTATGCTAAACTGATAAAAATAAAACTATTCAAATTATATAGACAGATCAAACAAAAAAAAAATTAAAAATCAGTAGACCTCAAAAAAATGAGCTCTAAAATGCGATATGATCAATTTTCAATGACATAGAATGGTAAAGCAATGTTTTTACAATCAAAATGTGCAACTAATGGTTTCAAACATGAATTAAGTAAATAAACAATTCCTAATCTTACAAATTATTACACAAATAAATAAAGTATAAATGACAACATTCGTTTATTGTTCGACATTAATAAATATATCATCCACTGATATCAAAATTAAGACATTAAATAAATCCGAGAGGATATAATAGATTTCATTGAAGAACTACAGGGATTTAAAACTCTATAAATGAAATGCAACTTACTACTAATAAGTATTCAAGCCATTATTTAAAACATCCAATAATTTAATTGAAAACCCAAAATTAAATTGTTCGATGGAAATAACGGTTTTGTTTCCTTATGGCCCTCATAGGTATTATAGTTATTCCCATAGTCGTTCTCTATCATCTTGGTAATATACCTAACGTTTTCTTTTTGGGTTTGTGGTGCGTGTAAAACACAATATTTTTCCCTCAATGCATATAATTAACAATGAGCACCAATAAATTTATATGTAATTGATGAACGGCAAGTAAAATATAAGCAACAATACATAAAAAAAATGAAACAGTAAAAAATTGAATAAGAGGAAGTGAACCTGTGCACCAAAATCTTCAAGAATCCTATCATTGTTGTGCTCTAGGATGAGCTGCTTCTCTAGCTATCATTTGGAAAAGCCTTCATCTTTAGTGGTGTATGAGTAGAGAACGAAAGAGATTTTTTAAAAATAAAAACAAAAGAAATAGATAAGATCTTAATAAAAATCATACCCCAAAAATAAATTATTAATAAAGGAAAAAATATTATATTTGACATTTTTTTTACTAAAATTGTTGTCTTTTCAAAAAGTGTCCAATATTACAATATTACAATTTTTTTCCAACTTTATTTTATAGTTTATGATTTACAAAACCAAAAATACCATTTATTTCTTTATAAAATCGGATTATCACAGTAAAAAAATAAAAAAATAAAAAGTTTGGAGTGATTTTCTTTATCTTCCTTTTCTTAGTTGTGATTTATAATTTCTATAGAACTTGTTGGTTTTATTTTCAGATTAGATTTTACAAATTTTATAAAATAAAAATATCATTTATGATGTCTACAAAGAGGAAAGCTTAGACAAACTTTCTTTTTTTGCTTTTCTAATTCATAACTGATGATTTGTAGTTTATTCAAAATTCACTGGAAAATTTATATTTTTTTAGAAAAAAAAAAACTTTTTGCTAGTTCGAAAAACTTTAAAAATAGAAAAGTTCAAAATGATTTTATTCAACTTCTTTTCCTAATTGTGATTTATAATTTATATAAAATTCGTTGGTTTTATTTTCAGATTGGATTTTACAAAATTTATAAAATTAAAATATCATTTATGATGTTTTATTTTTTTTTACAAAACGGGGTCAAAAGACCCAAAAAAACAACACAAATCAAACTAGAGCACAACTCTTGAGACAATCCTCTCTAAGGATGTCTGTCATTTCCTGCGGGGGATCATTGAAAAATACCAGATCATCTCTTCCAATTAGCCGCCTCTTAGACAACCAATCAGCAGCCTTGTTATTTTGACGCCTCACATGACTAAATCTAACATGGCCTCGAGAAGCATATAGGCTTCGAATTTCAGCAACTAATCTTCCCATCGATCCTTGCTCGTTAACTTCTAGTTCCAGTAACCTTATGGCCTTCAGTGAGTCTGATTCTATTTGGAGTGGCCATGCTCCCATATCCAACGTTACCTTTACCCCTTCTTTGATTACTCGCAGTTCCGCCTCTACTACATGGCATAGAGGAATCTTGATAGCAAATCCTCCTCTGAACAAGCCTTCTTGATCCCGAATCACCCCAGCTAATTGAGCGTAGCATTCCTTCACTTTCACAAAGCAGCATCCGTGTTGCACTTAAACCATCATCTTCTAGGGCATGTCCACCCTAAAACTTCCAATTCTTTACTTGGATCAAGAACAGGGCTTCGGCATGTTGTCCAAGCTTCCTTATTGGCTCGATAAAATTTTTCGATAATGAGCATACCATTCCCTGGTCTGGAAAAATCTACCTCATGGATATCTCGATTTTGCCATCCCTAAAGAAATTGTAGGGTACACACAAATCGCTCAGGCCAATCGTTGCTCCATTTGGCAGCAAACCCACAGATATTGACATAGATCCATTCTTGCTTTTCGCACCTAAAAAATCATATTTGATTTCGTGGTTTAACCATACGTTTCCAAATGCTTCTTGCAAAACAACAATCCCTAAATACATGTAATACATCTTCCACCTCTGTTATGCAAAGATTGCATTTATCATTATCTTGAAGATGCAAGTGGTGCTTTCTAGCATTAGTCATCAACCTATTATTTACAACTAGCCAAAAGAAATTGCAAAATCGGTTTGGAAGATGAAGTTTCCAAGAAGTATTCCAAAATTTTTCATCGAATATTCCCATATCTACAACTGGTTCGTTTTTTATCAATGTCTCATATGCAGAGTCATCATTTATGATGTTTACAAAGAGGAAAGCTTAGATGATTTTTTTTTTCTTTCTAATTCGTAACTTGTGATTTGTAGTTTATTCATAAAATCTTCAATTTTGATTTTATAAATTTGAAAAAAAATATAAAAATACAAAGAGTACCAACAATTTGTGAAACAAAAGAAGAATATATATATAGAAAACTAAAGAAAGCTTAAATAAACTGAAGAGAGAAGAAATAATGCTTCTACTAAGCTCTAGAACACCTTCTCCTTTGATGGAGTATGCTCTTCTTTTATAGAGTTTACATGAGATATGAGGCACAGCTGAATTTGAATAAATCAGGGTTTCTATCTGACTCAACCAATTAGGGTTTTGACGTACTAATCGCGCCGACTTAGAGAGATCAGATGCATAATTCCACCGTTGGATTTGAGGTTTAAGTAGTCGTGAAGCTCTCCTCTAAAAATCAGCACGATCGGACATCGGATGACCGTTCGATGAAGGGCTTTATCAAAACTGGACAGAGACATTCAAAAACGGAATTTTTGCCTCTTCCTTCTCTAAATATAATTCTTTTTCCTCTTTTTCTTTATTTAATTAAATCCAAGATAGGAAATAAGATATTGAGGTATGCAATGACTCTTTTCCATTTGGACTCTCTCAATAATATCTCTGTAGATTTGATTTAAAATCTCAGCCGTAGATCAAATTTGCCTTCTTTATCTCTTTGATATTTCGGAGTTGGCCCATAATCACATATCTCTAGCCCATCATGCTCCAGATCAGGCCCATTTTCACATTTGAGAATTTGAATGGACTTCTTGACATGTAAAATAGCATGATTCAAGCCCAAAACTCCAAATATTTGTTTAAATCTTGAAAAGTCCTAAAATCTGCAAAAACAACATAAAACCCAAGGTAACTCCACTCTAAATGTATAAAATGCATGCTTTATGCCCTAAGATTTTACACATAAATGTGCTCATCATACTACTAAAAGAGTAGTTCTTAAATTGATAAATACTATCGTTCTTCACTCATAAATCTAGAGACATGAGCATTTCTGTCCAAGCCATTTTGGCTGCCAAAGATAAAGAAGCCACAGTAAAGTGCATAATCCAAGCTTTTTCTTTATACAAATAACAAATTTAAGAATGGTCAAGATTAGAGACAATCATCAATGAAACTAAATAATTATGAAATCCTTTACGGAGCCAATTTTATGAACTTACAGGAAGTTCATGGGTTGAAAGGAAACCATCCAAGTAATATATTGATAAATCGACAATCATGATGTCCAAAGCTATAATAAGCATGAACTTGTCAAAGACAAAAGGACAACGACATTAGTAATCGATGAAAAATACACAAACTTGGCCCAGAACAATAGGGTTGTATGGCAACGATTCTGTGCCAAAATTCCAAATTAAGCACAAAATCCATTTTTTACGCTTCTGTTCTGAAGTGGGCAAATTTGGCACAGAATCTGTACTGAAATCTTATACGGTTGGACACAGATTGACATATTTCTCTGACCTATCTTGGCACAAAATCTTGTATGGTATGTACAACTTCTGTGCCAAAATCGGCACATTTTTTTTTAAAATAAAATCAACTAAGAAAAGTTAATACATCAATTTAAAATTAAATCAATAATTACGCAATAAAATAAAAATAATTTGCAACATAACTATTTGCAAATTATTTTTTTTTTAATAAAAACCAAGTAAAACAATTTAAACACGCTAGACAAATTACATATAGTTTGGTTGAACTTGATTAGCTAGTTTTAAGTTTTCATTTACAAGAATGACCACTCAATGTTTCACTTAACAAAACTAGCTAAAACTGGGTTTGGGTTTACAAAACTAGCCAAGTAGTGATTTTTCATCTATTTGGACATTTTTACCCCTAAAATTAATCATACTGATATGGGGATAAAAATGTCCAAAGAAAATGAAAAATTAGTTACTTTCCCCTTTTGAACAAAATAGTGAATTTTCCTTTTCAATGTGGTTTGTTTTAGGGGTTAAAAATGTTAAAGGAATGAAAATTCACTATTTTGGCTAGTTTTGTAAACACCAAACTTAGTTTTAGCTAGTTTTGTTAAGTGAAACATTGAATGGTTATTTTTGTAAAAGGAAAACCTAAAAGTGGTTAATCACGTAATTTTCCCAACCCTAATTCATCACTTTCTTTTGTAAACCCTAATTCATCATTGAATCAAAAGAACCTTGGTGGATTTGAACCAACATCTCTTGAAACATGCTCATGTTCCAAGTGCTCTACCAATTGAGCTAGAGATCCATAAAATACAATCAAAGGATCGAAGTTGTGAAACGTAAAAAAAGATAGGGGGAATTCACATTAGTTTAACTAATGAATTGCCAAACAATCATCTAAAATAACAGTTATAATTCATTAGAATATCTCCATGGGGTCCTGTATATCAATCCTTCTACTTAACTTCCCCTTGCAGCCCCTTTCATTAATAAAAAAGTCAAAGTCACAGCGCCATTTCTTGAGATCGATCCCATCAGGAAACCCCAGCTTGTTTTTAAGATCTTGCTCAATCTACCAATAGAATTATACCAAAATTTGACAACTTCTGCACACTGTAGCCTACACTGGTATATGAATCTCACCTCATATCAACTACAACAATCCATGTTCTTCAATATTTTTCAAACTTGAAATACTAAACAGTTGTCTCATTCCATGCATGTCTCATTAATCTTTACCAAAGTATTCATCTCAAATCAATTGAGATAACCCATCTCATATTTCTCAGTGTTATATATTGACTCCAATGACAACCATATCACCTCACAACCTTGAGATTACCCATCTCAGCCCTTCAAAATCTTGAAATCCCATCCATTGTTAGACACCATAAATCCCATCTCGTATTCCCACATTATTATACATTTACTCCACTACACCCATATCAAAACAGAGAATAAATCGAAACCCACAAACCAGCATGAAGAAAAAGTTGCCTTTCTCCTTACACCACTCCTATCACACCCATGACCAACCAAGAGACACAGAATATCGTGATGACCCAGATACAAATAACATTGAGTGGCCAAAAACTAAACGAAACTGCAAAATTCATTTATAAAACTTAAAATGCAGAATTATAGAGAGAAAATGAAAAGTGATGTAGGAAAATATCACAAACTTATTCGATAAATCACTGTTGGAATTTATTAATTTGATTAATAAATTAAATGCCCAAGGGCAATATTGGAAACTCACTATTAGGGCGGTTACAAAATAGGGTTATATATTTTGGTAACCACCGCATTAGTGAGTAATTGAGTGATTCATTCGCACGAGCGAATCTCTGAGAAACGGCGGCTCCATCTCTCTCTCCCTCTCTCTTAGAATCGCAGGCTTAGAAAATTTTCTTTCCTAGTTTTTGATCTTCATTCCATTAATCCACGGCATTTGGGTTGTGGATATTATTCCTTTTCCCAGTGATTGTGGAATCTCGCCGGTAATTCTTTGGTGGTGGAACGAGAACGTGGATCTAGACTTCCGCTGCGAATACTTCAAGTAAGGGAAAGCGAATCAAGGTAAGGAATCTTTCCCCCATCAATTAATTGAATTGAATTACTTTTGATGTATTACCAACATTGGTATCAGAGCCATTGGTTCCCACATTTATTGTTCCTCCCCATTGTTTAATTTTATTGTATGGATCCAATGGGAGGATTAAGGGTTTAATACGAAACCCATGGGAGAATTGATAGGGTTTTTTTGGAAACCCTTAATTTTGATTCGGATCCGAGTGGGAGATCCTTGTGAATTTCCCTAATGAAGATTTGCATGAATTGATAATCCATGATGATAATTTTTTGTTTAAAATTTATTGTTGGATTTTTTTCATGTGTTTTTGGATAATTTTTTGAGTGAAAAAACGTGTTTTACCGTTTTTTTTTGAAAAATTTTCGTTCAAGAAAAATTGAAAAATCGTCCGTCTATTATTAGAGTAGTCACAGTGACCCAGACGGAATTTCCGTCTGGGAGACGGTCATCCGTCTGGGCCAGACGGTCGACCGTCTGGGCAGACGGTCATCCGTCTGGGCATAAAAGGCAGACGGAATTGGGAGATGGATTTTTTTGGATATTGGTCTGTCCAGTTCAGAATGTGTTTCTAACTTACTGGACACCAATGGCCCGACAAACTGTGTGATGTTTGGGCATTGAGGGCCTAATGGGGTCTAGTGGGAGCTAATGAGGTAGAAGTGTTCTGTGTGAACCACCTCATAGCTTGAACATGATTGCATGTTTTATTTTAATAAAACTATTTTTTATTTATGGGTCTATCAATCATGTTTCTTGCACAGAATGAAGCTAGTGTATAAGTCTATGTGGGTTTGCATGAGAATTTGATTGAATGTTTTTTAGCATCTTTTTTGGTTTAAGTGCTTATCCCATAAGTTGACTATGCTAGTGTGATTTGTTGTTGCATGAGTTGTGTTTTATGCTAGATTTATTGAACTCATTCTTGTATGTAATATCTTTAGAAAAAATGGCTGCTACCAAGAGCATTGTTGCTGACCTCACTAAAGGAGATAAGCTGAATGAGAGGAATTATGACCTCTGGCATCGAAAGGTGCAATATCTCCTGGAAGAGCAGGATATGCTGGAGACCATAAACCCACCTGAGGAAGGTACCACCGCACAAAGATCGCAGGGACCTTGATATATACAATGCTTGGAAGAGGAAAGACCGGGTAGCCAGGATTACAATCCTGAGCTCCATGAGGGATGACCTGATGCTTCGTTATAAGAAGCATAGGACTGCAAAGTCTTTGTGGGAGGCTGTGAAGTTCCAGTATGGAGGGACTTCCACCACAAGAGGCCGCCAGCTCGGACTCACTTTTGACGGTTATAAGATGCGCCAGGGTCACACCATGAGGCAACATATAACCATCATGTCTAACATGATTAGTGAATTGAGCGCATGTGGGTGCCAGAAGACTGATGAGGAGCAAGTCTCCGCAGTCATCAGGTCATTGCCAAAGACTTGGGAGCATATGAAGATCTTCTTGACTCATGCTGATGAGGTCAAGACTTTCGATCAAGCTGCCAAGCACCTTGAGCTTGATGAGGATCGGATGTTGGCCGATACCCCTCAAACCGATGTATTTGCTGCTTGAAGCAAGCACTAGTAAGGGTGCGGGCTTCAAGCGCAAGAGAGAGAAAGCTCAACCTCGGCGGTCCAAGCAAAGTAACCAGGGGTGGGAACAAAAACAAGAGTGGGCCCAAGTGTTCAAGGGGGACTAGTGCTGGCAAGAAGAAATCAGCTTTGATTTGCTTCAAGTGCCGAAAGCCTGGTCATTTTGCTCGTGATTACACTGAGCAAGAGGTATGTACTGTGTGTTATACCTCATCTTGTTATGTAACAAGTTCTACTATGCTTGCTAAACTAAATCCTTTGTGGATTGTTGATTCAGGCGCGACAGAACACATAACAAGGGAACGCTCGAGCTTCGTGGAATACCGTCGTATTCCAAGAGGAAGCAAAATGATAACGATGGGGAACAGCTCAAGCGTGGAGGTTCATGGCATAGGCACATGCAAATTAGTTTTGCGAGGTGGCCGGTACGTGTTACTCCATGATGTGTTGTATGCTCCAGACATTTGGCGAAATCTTGTTTATGTTATTTATCTTTTAAGACATGGTTTTAGAGTTGTATTTGAAAACAATTCTTTGGTTTTGTATCTGGGTGATACAGTTTATAGTTATGGTTTTCTTGATAATGGTTTCATTGTATTGGATACAATTGATTATTCATTTAATTCTAGTAATGCTTTTGTTTGCCAAAATACTGTGTGTATTGATTCTAATTTGTGGCATGCTAGACTAGGACATATTGGCTTAGATAGGATGAACAGGTTGGCAAGAGAAGGTCTCTTAGGCCAAGGTTCACTATCTGATTTGCCAACCTGTGAGTCATGTCTAGCAGGAAAAGCAACTAGAAAACCATTTAAAAAGGCTTTGAGAGCCTCTCTTCCTTTAGAACTTATCCATTCAGATGTGTGTGGACCCATGAATGTGCATACTAGAAAAGGACAGTCATATTTCATCACATTCATAGATGACTATACAAGGTATGGTCACATTTATCTAATTTCTCATAAGTCAGAAGCTCTGGAATGTTTTAAGAAATTCATGAGCTTGGTTGAGAATCGATTAGATAAAAGGATTAAAACTCTTAGAACGGATAGAGGTAGAGAGTATCTCTCCGATATGTTCAAAGGGTTATGTGATGAAAAGGGGATATCTAGACAACTTACTATTTCGGGGGACTCCACAGCAAAATGGGGTTGCTTGAGAGGAGGAATAGAACCTTGCTAGACATGGTGAGATCCATGATGGCGCAGGCAAATCTACCCATCTCTTATTGGGGAGATGCTTTGCTGATCGGCCTATATCCTCAACAGAGTTCCAACCAAATCGGTTCCTTCCACACCATATGAGTTGTGGACCGGAAGGAAGCAGATTTGAGTTACTTGCGCGCATGGGGATGTGCGGCATATGTTCACTCTACTTCTCACCAATATGGAAAGCTTGGACCCAGAGGAAGAAAGTGTATCTTTGTGAGATATTCCGAACCCTCAAAGGGCCATGTCTTCATTGGACTAGATGAGAGTGAGAGGAGAACGGAACTTGAGTCTAGGGATGCAACATTCTTGGAGAATGATTTTCCATCTCTTTCAAGAGTTAACAAAGAATCATCGGAATTCTTTGAGATACAAGATAGTGGTCTTGTCACTCCGGGGATTCAGATTCCGGATAATGAACACGGGGTTCATCCGGAAGATCCTAGTGGGAGTGGGAGTGCAGATGTGATAGCTACCTTAGACGGTGAGCAATCGACATGCACTTGCGTCGTAGTGGGCGCGGCTAGTTCCTCGTCGACGTTTCGACATAGAGGATGAAGCCTACATGGTAACTCCTGAAGAGATCGACTATGAGATGATTTCAGTCGATGAGCATGAACCAAAGAGCGTGCAGGAAGCTCTTGCGGGGTCAAGCTCAAAGGAATGGTTAAAAGCAATAAAGGAAGAGTTGGAGTCGATGAAAGTTAATCATGTCTGGGACTTGGTTGACTTGCCGCCGAGGCCGAAAGGCGATTGGGAACAAGTGGGTTCTCAAGATCAAAAGAAAGGCGGATGGATCTATTGAGAGATTCAAGGCTCGTTTAGTGGCTAAGGGCTACACCCAACGAGAGGGCGTTGATTATGAGGAAACTTTTTCCCCTGTGGTTAGGTTTGCCTCAATTCGCCTCATACTAGCCATTGTTGCTCAGTTGGACTTGGAGCTTTATCAGATGGATGTAAAAACTGCTTTTCTCAATGGAGAACTTGAGGAAGAGATCTATATGGATCAACCTCAAGGCTTTGAAGCACATGGACTTGAGCGCAAAGTGTGCAAGCTTAAGAAGTCCATATATGGCTTAAAGCAAGCATCTTGACAGTGGAATGTGCGCTTCCACCAAGCTATGATGGAAAATGGTTTTTCCATGCTTGAGGAAGACCACTGTGTTTACACCAAGAGATCTGATAATAATTATGTCATTTTGACACTGTACGTAGATGACATACTTATGGCTAGCAATGGCAAGGAGCTATTGGAAACCATTAAGAAATGGTTGTCCTCCGTATTTGATATGAAGGACATGGGTGAAGCAAGCTATGTGCTTGGTGTCAAGATTGTCGAAAATAGGCAAAAGAGATTCTTGGGGTTTATCTCAAGAGACCTATATTGACAATGTCTTGACGAGATACCAGATGCACAACTGCAAACCAATTGATACTCCAGTGGAGAAGGGTTTGCATTTGAGCCTTGATATGGGTCCTAAGACTCCAGAGGAGAAAACCAAGATGGAAAGAGTTCCATATTCCAGTGCAGTGGGTAGCCTTATGTATGCTATGATGTGTACTAGGCCGGATATTTGTTATGCAGTGGGTTTGGTTAGTCGGTACCAATCAAACCCAGGCATAGAGCACCGGAAAGCAGTCAAGAGGATATTGAGATATCTCAGAGAAACGAGTAACTACATGTTGTGTAACCAAGGATCGGATTTGCGGTTAGTTGGCTACAGTGATGCCGACTGGGCTGGAGACATCGATGAGCGCAAATCAACCTCTGGATATGCTTTCTTGCTGAATGGCGGGGCCATTTCGTGGTGTAGCAAGAAGCAGGGCTTGTATATCCTCTCGACCATGGAAGCGAGTATGTGGCATGCTCAGCTGCGGTTCAAGAGGCTGTTTGGTTGAGGAGATTCCTTCGACATCTTGGGATTGTGATGACATCCAAAGAGGCTGCCATTGTCTACTTGTGATAGTACGGCGGCTCTTAGCTATGTCAAGGACCCCAAGTATCATGGGAAGACCAAACATATACAGTTGAGATATCACTTTGTTAGAGACATTACATCAAGAAAGAAAGTTGTACTTAAGCACATATCTACTAGTTTGATGGTAGCTGACCCTCTTACCAAACCTATAGCCAAGGATGTTTTTATTTCTCATGTAAAATCCTTGGGCTTGCGTAGATTGTGACTTATTTTTGTACGGAGACTTTCTTATTAATGAATAATATGAGTTCATTCCAGCATTTTTTTATTCACTTTCTGTGTGATTGTGTTTTCTTCTAGCATAAAACAACATATGTCAATAGGCAAGAGAATGGCTCACTCACACGAGCATTCGCCTCTCGGCGCCTTGGAGGCGAGCGAGAGATGAGACGGATTGTGAATGAATTTGTGTAGGTCAATTCATAATCATGATGTCGCCTTGATTTGGAATCAAGATGAGTTTCTCTACTGTGAAGAGAATCGACATGAATGTTCCCACTATTCATGTTGCCTATAGGAGCTAGGTGCGAGTACTTTATGTGGCGCTAGGGTGGCGACAATAAAGAAACTCGGGTTAGGCGCAAGGGGTTGCGACTGGACTAAGACCTGTATGGTGTTGAGATGGACATACGTTCTATTGTATATAGAATGCTCCACCATAGCACATATATCATACTATGTGTGCTTAGCGATCATTGGAAATGAGAGGATGGATCCCTGCTCCTCTCATTGTGTGAGTCCTGGACCTTATGGCCCATTAGTGTTCTTAGTGACTTTCGACGACATCATGAAACGAAGGGTTGATGTGGCTACTTTGGGGTGTTACCTATGGTCATGATTGATTCGACCTAAAGGGGCACTACCGGGAAAGGAGTCAATCCTAAGTGTAGTGATGGTGCTGGGCGAAAGGAAAGGTTTGATTCAACTGCACCCTAAAAAGTGTTTGCTGGCGCCAATTGTATGTGTCAGAGTAGTGAACATTTTAAGGACAAGAAGGTGATCTCTCAGAGGGATCGAGATACCTTTAGTCTGGTGAGTTTGAATAAACCTAGGACACTGTGTTATACTAATGCTTATTTGATTTGTTTCTATGAGTGATGTGCCATTCTGGCCTTCCGGGAAGGTTTCTAGTTTGGGGCTCACGCGTGTGGATATATCACCGTCGCACAACCCATTTTGCCGGATGACTTGTGGATATTAGTGTCTGGGGACACGGTGGTCTATGTATCTGGGATACATAGTGAAGAGATCAATATATATGTATATCTGGGATATGCATGTGTGTCTAGGACACAAGAGGTCTATGTATCTGGGATACATAGCAGAGAGATTGAATGTGTATATCTGGGATATACAAGTGTGTCTGGGACACATTGAAAGATTAACACTTGCCCTTGTGCAAGTGGGAGCTGTTGGAATTTATTAATTTGTTTAATAAATTAAATGCCCAAGGGCAATATTGGAAACTCACTATTAGGGCGGTTACAAAATAGGGTTATATATTTTGGTAACCACCGCATTAGTAAGTAACTGAGTGATTCATTCGCACGAGCGAATCTCTGAGAAACGGCGGCTCCATCTCTCTCTCCCTCTCTCTTAGAATCGCAGGCTTAGAAATTCTTCTTTCCTAGTATTTGATCTTCATTCCATTAATTCACGGCATTTGGGTTGTGGATATTATTCCCTTTCCCTGTGATTGAGGAATCTCGCCGGTAAATCTTTGGTGGTGGAACGAGAACGTGGATCTAGACTTCCGCTGCGAATACTTCAAGTAAGGGAAAGCAAATCCAGGTAAGGAATTTTTTCCCCATCAATTAATTGAATTGAATTACTTTTGATGTATTACCAACACAGAGGAACTACAAATTTTATTGAAATGCATTGAACAAAGTATTTAGTTTCAATCCTTCTGAAATATTTCCAAATCCCATTTTCCAACATACAAGAGCTTATTCTATCAATCCTCTTTTGTTTGTGATAATCTTAGGCTGTGTTTGCTAATTTTGGGATCTCTCACAATGCATTATCATATAAATTTGGAATCATAATAACTGTAATTGATTAATAAGCCTCAAACAAAACAAAAACCCTAACTACGGAAGCCAACCCACAGTCTCATTGTTTACAAAAACCAGGTTAGATGTCAAATAATTCAGGAAATCTCAAACCAAGAAAAATTCACCTAAAAACAAAGCCCCAAGCTGTATGCCCGGCATAAATTACCATAATAGTTAAGTGTTTCCTCTTCAACCACGAAACTAGAACTTCTGAGTTACAGGGAAAGTACCTTAACAGAGCTGAACGATTTGAACAACGGTGCTTTTGATGAACGATGCCTCTTCACTGTAGTTTCAGGTTTGAATGAGCGATGCAGCAGAGAGAGATTGTTGAGCAAAACAAGGTTTGAGCGAGAGATTCTCGCGTGATTCATAACACCTTTGAGCGATCTTGAGAGAGAATCTTTAAGTTTTGGAGTGAGATTCTTCAACGAAGGTTGTGCGAATGGAACGATGCCTCTTCAGGTGTTAGGCTTTTTGCTTTATATTATGATTTTACAACTTTGCCCGCAAACGGTGTCGTTCTTCACTTGCTCTCCGCATTTTGGACAGAATTGCTTCAGTGCCAAATGCCTGGTTCAGCACAGTTTTGCTGAACCAGCACACAAAAGTTGAACCGATTTACCATACATGTTTTTGCTGACTTCAGTGCCAAAAGTGGACAAATGACACAAAATAAGTGTGTCAGAATCGTTACCATACAACCCCTTAACACATTCAATAGCAACAACCAAATGAACACAAAATTGAAAAAGGTAATTCCTACCTATATAAGGAAGAATTAATGTTTAGTTTATAACGGAAGGTGATTAGAAGTAGAAACCCTAAAATCCTTTCCGAAAAGGTAAAATGAAATCAATACCAATGACACATGAGAATATAATTACAATAAAAGTGAAAAAGAGTAACTTCACAATAATGTAAACGAAAACATACAAGGAAATGGAAGAACCAAAAACCAATATGCAAAAAGTATTCTACCATTTAATGGAGCCAAATCTGTTTGAGAAGCTTTTGCTGCTAATTAAATTAATATTTGACAACATATGAGATTGGAAGTTACAAGAAACTCAACTTTGAAATAGAAAATCCCAATTTTATATAGAGTAAAGATCACAAGCTAATTAAATTAATATCTAACAACATATGAGATTGGAAGCTACCAAGAAATTTTACTTTTAAATAGAAATTCCCAATTTTATACACGGTCAATATCACAATGCCGAGATTATTAGGGGTTGTATGGCAACGATTCTGTGCCAAAATTCCCAATTCAGCACAAAATCCATTTTTTATGCTTTTGTGTTGAAGTGAGCAAATTTGGCACAGAATCTATACTGAAATCTTGTATGGTTGGACACAGATGGACACGTTTCTCTGGCCCATCTTGGCACAGGATCTTGTATGGTATGTACAAAGTCAGATTACAAAGTCAGGATCTTGTATGGTATGTACAAAGTCAGAGTACAAATGTCAAGGTTAATTGGTCCCAAATAAATTAGGACAGATGCGTTTTCTGGCTGAAGAAAGAACGAGGGGAGAAGAGAAGACACTTTTAGGGCAATAAGACATACCTTTACTATGATTGAAGTCGCAGAAATTGCATTCCACAGAGAGAGGCAGGAAAATTATGAAGGCGAAGGAGCAAGGAGCTTCGAGACAATTAGAAAAACTTCTTTTTTGAGGATCTAGGTGAGAAAGAGAAATGAAAGACAGAGATGGGTACCTGAAGCTGTATTTGTCTTCACAAATTCTCACTGGTTCAATCACATCTTCTCTTCTTCGTGGAGGAAGGTCCAAAGCAACAAGTTCAAGCGCAAAGAGAACCACCGAGAGTGTCGATTGAGTTATGTTTTTAGAATTGAAATTACCTGATTTGCAGGTCTCGTTTCGATTAGGGCTTTCAGAAGAACAATGGCTTTCATTTGAGTTGCAGATCTCCTCAGAACTCCGGCTAGAGAACAATCGATTAAGGTTTTTTGCAAAACCCAGTGCCGTCCACTTTCTCCGACCATTGCGAGTGTGAGAAATGGCCATTTTCAAGTGTTTCATTTGATGTTCGTATAATGACGTCGATGCCCCTTATTTTCGTCGATCGAATGAGCGTGCCGCGCGTTTTCATCAGAATCGCTTATGTGCCGGAGAAGCTCCAATTTGGAGCTTCTCCGGCATAAGGAAAAACTGTGCCAAATGCTTGGTTCAGCACAGTTTTGCTGAACCAGCACAGAAAAGTTGAACCGGTTTACCATACATGTTTTTGTTGAATTCTGTGCCAAAGTGGGCAAATGGCACAGAATAAGTGTGCCAGAATCGTTACCATACAACCCCTTAGTGAGTGGAAACCATAAAACTTGCATGACCTCTGACACTATCACCCGTGTGACCGTGTCTCCGTAGAATCCATGACCCAAATAATCTTATCAAGTTAAATTTTTTAAAAACAAATCAAAATATAAAAGAAAAAGTATAATAGAAAAGAAGATCAAGCAAATACCTTTCTAGGTTTAGGAAAACCAGTTTATATGAATCAAGTGTTATTTCTCCAACCATTGGCAGCTTCAAGAAGGATCAAGAGAATAAGATACTTTATAAACCAGGGAACATTGACTGCAACATTAATCAAATTAAAATTTAAGATTTGCGAAAACAAAATGATATCAATACAAGAAACATAAAAGTATTTGATTCTTCTTCTGTAGAAGAGGACGACTTGATCCCCTTAGTCCTTATCAACCCTTCTTATTGGCAAAGTCTAGCCATATGTAGTCTTATGCTTGCTGCCCATATATTATTTTTAACAATTCCAACTCTGAAGTGTCCTTAATGAAAGAAGCACTTACACACAAGTTATATTTTTATACAATGACGTACATTACTTTGGGTTTAACATAAACATTCAAGATTCTTATCAACAACTTTTTCAAAGAAGTATATAATACAATGGATTGCCAAAATTACAATTGATGCGTATCAATTATACTTCTGGATCCGATTGAGCCTCCTCTCGTATCTGGGACAATGAGCCCTGCAAGAAAGGTTAGATGCGGGCCGGTTTGTATGCCGGGTAGCCGCCTCCGATGGCAAAGTCAGATGATGAACAGAGTGAGGTTTCATGCAAAAGCTACACAAGATTATACTCAGAGTGTATTGGATGCTTACCGGAGAGGTGTGTTCTCCATCTTATATTGATTGACTTACCTTATATGCATTTGGTAAGTCTATCCGACAGGGGCTATCATATCTCCTAAGATCACGCCTTCTTGTCATTAGCCCCGTGCAATCGTCGATGGAGTTGACTTTCTCAAGAGAGAAAGGTTACCATATTAGTAGAGTGTTCATTGTGCCTTGGTCAACTTAGTCGGCTATATCCCGATAACATGCGGAGCCACATCTGGGTATAACCCAATGGTAGAAGAGACGAGTGCTAATCGGATGTGGGAACTCGTTCGGGTTCTACCCGGTTAGGTGTGAAACTTCCGTATCAACAATTATATAATCTCATCAGCAACACTAACACCCTTAGCTATATAATTTCTTAAATAATGTTCAAGATTTATAACGGACAGTGCATGTCAATCTTTGAAAGGTCATCCATGGGTATCAAGGCCCATTAAATCATGATATTCCAAGCCATCTTCATCAATGTCCAACCATGAAGAGATGTTTTGGTTCCCACCAAGGTCATCTGATACAGTACCTCCATTGAGCTTCAAATGTGTATCATCAATATCTTGTTCAATCTCTTTAGACCAAGCTTGAACCAGTCTGCTTGTTCTGACACCTCTTTTTTTGACTTCTCTTTCCTTTTGCTTTACTCAAGAGTGGGATTCCAAGTGTTTTACCCAATAGTGGGTTTCCAAGAGCTTATGTGTCTCTTAAGGAAGCACTGCAATCAACATCATCAATAACATTGGGGAACTGTTGAGATGTTGTATGGATGCAAATGATCATCTTCCTCAGATTCAAGCATATCTAACATTATAACTTTTTCAAACCTTCACATGTATTTTTGCAATTTAATCTCATCATGATCAGCTTCTTCAGAGTCAGGTACATTGGGTTGCTTTGTCACTTCCTCCACTCTCCTCTTTTGTTGTAGAGGCTCTGCAGGGATCACCTCCTCTTCTTCTTCACTTTCGGCTTCCCCTTCTCCTTCATCTTTGCCTCTCTCATTTTGCAAAGCACTCACTTTGACGACTAAAAAAAATTGAGGGGGGGGGGGGAATCTATTATAAATAATGTGATGCATAACAAAATAAATGTACATAATTAATGTAGTCAAAGAAAAGTAATTAAGAGAAGAAGAGAAATCTATAGATACAATGCAATTTGTTATCATACCTTGTCCATTGGTTCATGTTGGTTACCAAAAATCTTATTGGGTTTAGTTATGGACCTGGGTAGAAGACGAGATTTTCTGTATCCAGTAACAACTTTGAATTTACTGAGTTTGATTTCCTCGACTCTACCAGTGGTCTTCCAATCTCCACCTCCTGCGCTTCTGTCAGGTCTTTTGTAGTTAGGGTTTCTTCTCTTTTGGTGGGTGAAGAAGTATTCACAAGCACTCCATTTGTTCCTTTTATAGTCTCCTACATAATTATGTTTAAGTGATTGTAAGAAAAAATAGTAACGACAGACAGATAGAAGATGAACAACAGATAATGAAATATCTATACAAGAACTACCCAATTATAAATCCAGAAGCAGAAACCTCTTGTACTAACAAACCTATTATTGATTGTCTTGATCGCTAGCTGTTAATTTCTTTGGTTCTTGAATGGTAACATAAATTAATAGGAATTGCATAAAAATGAAATGTACAAGAACTACCCCAAACGACACCAAATTCAAAAAATGAGATATACAAGAACTGAGAAACCGAAATTGACAGAATTATATTAGTTATTGACAAACTGAATCAAACTGATTAACCAACGACACCCTATTGCTTAGCTCTACACTTCCCTATATTGGTACAACAGGGTTCCATAGTGGATAAAGTCATATGTCGAATCAATCAATGGCATAATGACCCTTAGATAGAATAGTCAACTACCGCCCTCACAACACTATGGCTTTTGTGGAAAACATACACAAGTCTCTTTGACACTCAGGAGCGACCTTCTACATCACAAGTTTCCTTTCAAATTTGGAAAGGTCTTCAATTTTATAGTCGGGGATACCAGAATGCCATGCCGCTTTGTCCAACTCCATCATAAATTAAATGGGAAGCACCAAATCCCCCTTTCATCAAGTTAAATGTGGATATATCCTTCTTTTAGGATAGTAGGGTAGCGGGATTTGGAGGTATTGCAAGAGATCACTGGGGCTGCATGCTCTTTTGCTTTGGACAAGGAATAGAATCTCACGAGATTCTCACCATAGAAGCAATGACAATGTGTCAAGCCCTATTGTGGGCTTGTGATTTTCATTTGTTTGACATTGAAGTAGAAACAGACAATCAAGCCCTGTTCTGCATCTTGCAACACCGTCTACATGAAGCTCCGTGGAAGATTTTTCCCATCATATCACATTCTACAACTTAAAACCACATTTGCTTCTCTTAAATTCCGACATATATATCGCAAGCCTAATATGGTGGCAGATGTTCTTGTGAAAGAAAGTGCCATGTGGGCTTGTGATTTTCATTTGTCTGACGTTGAAGTAGAAACAGACAATCAAGCCCTGTTCTGCATCTTGCAACACCGTCCACATGAAGCTCCGTGGAAGATTTTTCCCATCATATCACATTCTACAACTTAAAACCACATTTGCCTCTCTTACATTCCAACATATATATCACAGGCCTAATATGGTGGCAGATGTTCTTGTGAAAGAAAGTGTCCTTTCGCAAGATGCCTTTTAAATATCACCTCCCCCCCCCCACTCACATCCACTAGTTTTTACTATTTTATAATTTTGGTACAGGTTGTAATAGGGGATTCTCCCTCTAAATAAATAAATCTCTATTCTACCAAAAAAAGAAAAAAAGAAACAACACCCTTTTCGCCTTTTTTTGATTTTCTTGATCACTAGTTGTTTCTTTAATTGGTTTCTTGAATGCTAACATAAATTGATAGGAATCGATTTTCATAGAGAAAAGCCTCAAACATGAATAGTATCGATACCAAATAAATACATAAATAAATTGAGCCAAAAATCAAAATCGAAATAGTCTCATACATACTCATACGTGGGCAGAACTAAGAAATTAGGGTTTTAACTGATGGTTTTTGGTTTATGTGCTCTGTTAGGGATACTCACTGGCTTTGATGAACTACAACAGAAATCTCTTTAGAGTTATCATCTTGAGGGATAGCTCTAGAATCATCATCATTCTATACTGGGTTTCCTTTATTCTACTAGTATAGCCAACTTCAGTTTAGTACGATCTTCACTGAAATCCAGCCCTACAAGGTGGAGAAAAGTTAAATCTATCTTAGAAGAGAAAATCGAATGCTAGTGAAGGCAAAGGCAAAGGGGGAAAAAAAATAAAAATCTAATGTTATACAGTAAGAACGTGAAATCCTAGATTTCTCACCAAACATAGGACTAGTCCTATTGCTCTTCTGTTAGCAATAAAGAACCTTTGAAAGACCTAGATGCAAAATCAAGATCCATAAAGAGAGGATTGGGTTAGTGGAGAGAGAGAGAGAGAGGAGAGAAAATGGGGGCGGTGAGAGGATTAGGGTAACAAATTCTCTTTCCTAATTTGAATTAATAAATTTAAAGAAAAAAAGTTATAAAGGGTACCAACAATTTGTGAGGAAAAAAAGAAAATGATAAGAAAACTAATACACAAGTTACGAAATTTAAATAAAAATAAAAGATAATATAGTCCATAAAAAGATTTGCCACGAAAGAAGAGTAAACATGCTTTTGTATATATAGTTAGTGCTTGATGATGCGAAGAGCATCACATACACTAAACGTCATATACAATTATAGAGCTCATCTTGCAACATAGAGAAGTAGTGAAGGAAGAGAAGGCAAATACCTTGATGGAGATCTTGCTCACTCGACGACCTCTTAAACTTCTTAACAAACCCTAATAATACCTACAATTGTGGGAAAATATTTTGAGAAATTTCAAGCTTCCCTCACTACTACTTAAGATAGTTTTTGTTCTTCTACAGAAAAAGTACGACACCCAAATACATAAAATTGTTAATCCATGTGTGACTGGCTATTGGGTAGAAATCTTATGGGATTTATTGATATGCATTAAAATAGAGGCAAAAACAAGATGAAAGTAATAACTTTCTAGGGAAAATAGTATGTATTCCAATTAAAGAAGAGCTAAACGTTTCCTTCCACAATCTCTCAAAATGCATTCAAACTGTATATTAGGAAAAGCATTTTCAAACTCAATATCCTAATTGAAACTTAGGAACAATGACTTGAAGAGTTAAAATAACTCTTCAAATAATAAATAAAGGGAACTTCATACCTACTATAGCTTCAAAGAATCCAAGTGAAAAAACCATGAGTTTTATTCTTTTAGTCGTTTCACATTTGGTGATTGATTGGAACTATTTTAAGTTTGATTAGAGAGTTAGAAACCAATTGTCTCAAACTGGAAGAATTTACAGGAAAAGAAGCACGTTAATAGATCTCGTTGTACTGATTTGAGTTTTGGATGAAGAGTATGTTGGATCCTATTGAGAACTTTTCACAGGGGTGAGGGACATAGAAATTGAGCATTGCTCCATGTTATAGATAACATCCTGATAGAAACCATATTAAAAATTTAGAATTTCTTCTTCAAGCTACGTTGTCTCCTCTTCCAAAACAACTGTTTTTGTAAGAAGCTTCACTACCTGTAGTAAACTAAGAAAATTTCATATTAAGACCTCCTAATTACAGTAAGGAAACTTTTGCAAGAAATGAGCAAATCAAAGGCATATGACTATGAAATATTTGATTAACCAATGCATTCTCAACTAATTATTGCAAAATGTTGAAAAAAAAATAAAAATTTAAATTATAGAAAAGAAATAAGATAAATTATGAGTTTCTCCTATCTTGCCTTATTTACACATTTGTCATTTCAATCTACACTTACAATCCCACAGATTAGTAATCTACGTCATAAAAAATTATCAACAAATTTATGCAAAGAAATGCTATATAACTCCAAATGAACGAATTGGGAATTGAGAGGAAAAAATAGAAAGAACCAAAGGAAGAACAACCAAAATGAGTCAAGTAACAACACAAATAAGAAGGAGAGTACTCTTAGAACAATAAAATACACCTCTAATACAAGTAACCATGAAACAAACCTACCAGTAGTCACAAGTGTTCGTTGAGCTAAACTAAACTCGCAATAAACATAAGAAAGAGTACTAATATTTAAGATTCAAGTTCGATGAAACAGAAGCAATAATCCACAAACCCATTTATTTATTATGCCTGCTGCCATTGCCCATTAGCTTGGATGAATATTGGTAGAGAAGCTATTGGAGAAATCCACGATCTCTCTTTCCATCTTCACTATTTCATCAGCATTACTGCAATTTAAAATATGTAGTTAATCCTAGTGAATCTCGATGGAACTCGTCTAAAAATTGTCATAATTAGTACATGTGAATAGATGCTTCGAGCATTCTATTTTCTTAGTAGTGGATTTACATTGCACAATCTTTGTAAGAGAGTTATTCTTGAGAATAATATAGATGTTAAATTCATTTTTTCTCTGCATTTATTAGGGTTAATACAGATCATACTAATTCAATTCTTCTTTGAAAGTTGTTTCATCTTGCATTCTAGAGATTTTGTGCATATTGGACTTTTACATGTGGTATGTTTGATATAATTGTTAGGGATAATGGATGCACAACCACGAACAGAGAAGAACACAAGCAAAACACACAAGGGAATTTAACGTGGTTTGACAAAACCATGCCTACGTCCACCAAAGAGAAAAAGAGTTCCACTATTTCAAAAAAACCTCACACCACTCTCACACCCACAAAGTGCTACCATTTACTTACCCCCAATCCTTATCCTCAGAATGGGTTCTCCAATCCCCTGTAGGGATTGATTCCCCAATCTCCTACAGAGATTGATGCCTATAGTTTATCCCACAAAAACTATTTATAGGGAAATCTAAAACCCTAATCCCAATGTAATTACAATTTTACCCCAGTATTAGTAATTGATCCAAACCCTGTTTCAATTTCAAATACAACCAAAACCATAATTACATGGACCCATAGAATACAAGACACTCAAACCCAACAATAATTTAGACATATTGAACAATAATCCATGGGCTCGGACTCCGACTCAAAATTATCAATCAAAAGGGTCCACAAGTCTCTTCTACCACCGCTTCGGGTCTTCGGACCTATAAACAACAATGGATCCGGGTTAGGGTTAGAGTTAGGATAGGGCTGGATTTTACAGTTAGGGGTTTAATTGCTAAGTTTGGAGCCTCTCTCTTTGATCTTTGGATTATCTTCGACGATAATCAAGGTAAGGACAATTATTTCATAATAACATAGATCGCGTATGCTTTGGTTTCTAACTTAAGAAACTCTGAGTTTATTTACTATTCTTGTATTTTATACTTCTGATGTACTACTGTAAGTACAGTAGCACTTCACTTATGTCTTCTTTTTCATTATTCAAGATTATATGAAATGCTCATTACTGCATATGGTTTAATGATTGGATTATGCTTTTACATTCTCTTTGTATGATGAGTTGTTGATTTTGTATGTCATGACTGATCTAAGAATGTGTTTGATTAGATATGGTTTGGGATTGAGAGGTGTCCTTTTGACACTTCTGTCCTTGGACATAGGAGGGAATAGTATGGGATGTTCTCCGAAGATGCCCATCGACGCTTTCCCGAATCATTGGTTGTCATACCTAGGGCTGTCTAGCAGTGTTTGGCTAGGATGCCCCATTATATCAGACCCGATTCGTAAGGGTATTGAGACCGAACGACCCGTTGCAGCAATGGGGATTCATGGGGCACTCGAGATCGGTGAGTTATATCCGTGAGAGGACGGGAATCACATTATGGGGGCCATTTATAGGTAGGGTTGCATATGGATAAACTTGGGCTCATGGGCGCTCAAGACCGGTGAGTTATATGCGTGAGAGGACATGAGAGCTTCCCGATTACTATATGTGGATGACCTATAGGGTTGATGAGTTCGTAGTCCGAGAGGGAATACGCTGACTCTAGTGTGAAGGATACCGGAAAGGATCCCGAGAGGGGAGGAATGGACGTATCTGGACCTGAGTTGATGTAACTGAGTAGATGACTTGCATTGGGCTAGGCTTAACCCTGACATGCGCCAGTACTTAGACCAATGGTGATGTGAGAGAGCGGTGACTTAACCCTAGCCATGGATTGTCTGAGAGGGATGACGGACCCACTACCAACCGAAGCCGAGTGACTAAGACCTTCCCAAAGAAGTATGGTGCTATGACTTAAAGCATGTCTGCCAATAGAGAACAGCATACATAGAGTTTAGATGCATACATACATTATCTGTTTCATATTGCATTGCATCTTGTTATGATCTGCTGTATGTTATTTATATTGTTATGAGTTAACTTGCCTTGCTGAGTTCATTCGAACTCACTCCTTTTTTTGCAATCTTTTTGGTTAGATTATTCCACAGGTACTGACTACTATGAAGGACAGTACGATGAAGCACAAACCGATGAAGCGTATTATACGCAAGGTACTGGCAACTATGAAGATAACCCTGATGATTCCTAGGGCGATCAAGTTGCCTACTACGATTAGGCGTAACGTAGAGTTGGAACATCTCTATTGGATTGATGAAGTCCATTACTTTGAAGATGTTATCTATAGGATAGAAAACTCGTAGTTCAGTTTGATTTTCTTTCCTTACTTTACTTTAGAAACAGTTGTAATTCTTTTTAGACTTACGTGCTACATTCCGCTGTAACTGTGGAGTGAGTTTCCACCTCACTCTACTTCTTTTGATGTGCTTACATCTGGTATCATTTTCCGCACTCTAATTATACTGATATACATTTCTTGATCAGATCCTTTATTTATAATATTATACTTGATTTTATCCGTTCATGATTATGTTATTGCATATGTGGGAGGATGATTTCATTGATACTTGATCTTTGGGGCTGTGGATCACACACCTGAGTATGCCAGTCAGGGTACCGGCTAGGGGGATGTGACAGTTACACTCTTAGTCTTCTTGTATGATTAGGAGTTTTTGTGAGTTAATCGCTGACTCTTGTGAGCCGAATTTGTGAAATTGAGAAATCAATCGAATTGAAAGGTAAGGAATGACTAACCATGTTTTGTATATTTAATTGTTGTTATTTTAAATTCTATTGTTGATATAAATTGTGTAAATTTCTATCTACCATAATATACTTATGTGTGACTTTGTGCGAACGGAAGGTAAGGTTGGAAAGAATGAGTTTTCCTTTCATGTTAAAACTCTAAAATTAGTGATATGAAAACAATATGAGAGTGTATGAGATGGATGAGTTTGGATGGATTGAGTTTTTCTTTTATTTTTAAACCTTAAATTATTGATATGAAAATAAATGGATGATGTTGAATTAGATTACTCCTTTTATCATATGTTACAAACTAGGGTTGTGGGTTCACCCATTACCCTAGTGACTTTATGTGATTGCATATAGACCAACTACATGAATTATAGGTGTTTAAAAGTGTTGGGCTAGGAATCCTTATGAGTACTACTACCCTTCCGGTAGGGGGTATTGAAGCCGGGTTAACCCATGATGGCAATGGTTGGGTCCTGTGTGTCAAGCAGGCCAATGTTATCATAGTTTGGGAGAATTGCAAATAATAGATAATGGCTCATAGGCGCTTAAGACTGGTAACCAACCCATGAGAGGACATGGAGAACTTGTCCATTATATGTGGATGAGCATTGGGTTATGGAATGGGATCCACAGATGCCTCCCTTTGAAGATTCCATTCATAGGTGGGGGAATATATCAAACCAAAAGGGCACTAGGCATGAGTGGAGATAACTAGACCATATGTAGTGTGAGACTATAGGACCTTGCATTGGGCCTAAGTATAACCTTGGCATGCGCTAAGTCTCATACCAAACAGTGATGTGAGAGAGTGGTGACCTATAACCCAAACCATGGCTTGACAGACTTTACCCAACAACCACGGAAAACCCAATAGACGTTTCTTGTTAAGGGAGAGTGGTTGGGACCACCTGTAACACCCCCCATATTTCTAACCCGAGATCCATATTTCAGGTCCGAGAACCCGAAGGTCTAGTCGGGTGAACTTGTGGAGTATCCAGATTGAAGCCCATGATCCATACCCAGGACCCATGGATCTGGATCCTTTATCTGAAGAGCCTGCCTTAGTTGGATTTTGGAATTCTGGAAGTCAGGTGTTGTTCAGAGAGGTCCGGATTGAAGGTAAGATCTCCCCCATCTCCTATTTTCAGGCTAGGTTGGCCTTGGGTATCAACCCCCTAGTAAAAGCACCCTTGTATGGCAAATTACATGGGGGCGGTTACTAGTGGCAGTCGCTCAACCTAAGCGACCGGCCCAAGCGACCGCCCTCGGTCTGTTTCGGGATTTTGCCCTATTTTGCCCTTGACTTCTATAAAAGGCAACTTCCGTCTAATTAATGAATACTTTATTCGTGGTTGCTTATTTGGGAGGTTAGACGGCTGCAGGGAAGATCCGAAAGAGTCTCTGGAGTACTGACATTGACTTGGGAAGATCAGTTCTTTCCTAATTCTCTGACTCTCCGGCGTGAGGTATTGAATTAATCCTTCGTTCTTTACTCTCTTTGTCCGTTAAATTAGTATTTAACCTTTTTCCCTCGTCTTTGTGATTACCCCCTTGGATATTTTTAACTCTTTTTTTAATCTACTTGAGATGGAATAACCGTAAACGAAACCCCGTTTCCGTGAGATGGTTAATCCAGTCAAGGGGAGGGTTATGGGTAATCTATTGATGGTAATGGTTAGTTTTCCCTCACCCTTTTGGCTTAGGTAGTGTTTGATTAGAGACTTAGGTCAAGATTACTCGAAATCCGGATTGAAATTGAGTAATCAGAAGCCTGAGTTTCGGATTGAAACTCACTGTTTTTGGGGCGGTCACTAGTGGCGATCGCTCAACCTAAGCGACCGGCTGGTAAACAGTGACCAATTGACATTTGGTTCTGATTCAAATTGATTCATGTGACTTATATATTCTAATAACCCTGTGTTTAGGTGTTTACTGTTTGAAAGAAAAGTCTTCTAATAGTTACTGGATTTCATTTTACGGACATTTCAATTATATGCAGGTAAGGACAATCTATCTTATCTATCTACATATACTTGAACATGTTAATCTAATAGTTGTTAGTCTTAATTTCTATTATTATATGCTGTTGTAGTTGTATTTAATTCTGATATACTACTGCTGTTTGCCTTGATTTCATAATTACCTACTGAATTGTGAATGTTATATGATTATGGTAATTGGTATATGGCTATGATAGTTGAGGTGTTCCTTTTGGGATATCTTGGCTGGTGATATCGAAGGGCTGTGGAATGGGACACATGCTTGTTGATGCCTTTAGCACTATCATGATAATTGATGACATTATTAGGATGAGTCTAGATTGCATGGCTAGGTACCCCACATGCTACTACCCTTTCAGTAGGGGGATTGAAACTGAGTGACCCGTGATGACAGTGATGTGACTTGGTGGTCCACTATTAGTCATATAAATGGTAGGGTTGCATATGTTAGGGTTGGGCTCATGGATGTCCAAGGACTGGACCGAGTGTCGTGAGGAATCATGAGAACATCCGCCCCAATAATATGTGGATGACCATAGGGTTAAGGAGTGGAGTCCAACAGAGGTAGCCAGTCCGTGAGGATTCTTACTCCTAGGTTGCGAAGGATACTGAACCGAGTTGGTTGGTGCCATAGGGGATGTATCTGGACTTCATGTAGACATGTAACCATTATGACCTTGCATTGGATTAGAAACCCCGACATGCGCCAGTACTCATTACCAATGGTCGTGGTGAGAGAGTGTTGACTTAACCCCTAACCATGGTTTGTGAGCCAGGTGTGGACTTTCCCTTTTTCCCTGGATCCCTACAAAGGTAACCAGTCCTTGCCGGATCAGAGTGATGAGACTTACCCAGAGGAGGGCTGGTGTTTATCTTAAAGCATGTCAACTGTTAGAGACTTGCATAGTTAGAAATCATAGTATCATTCATATTTTGCATTCATATTACTTTTGTATCATGGCATTATTGGATGATGGATGAGATTTATGATTGTTTCTTACTGAGTTCTTTAGAACTCATTCCTTTATTCTTTGTATGTTTATAGCCTGCATAGAAGAAGGAATTATATCTGAAGATGGGCTGGTTTCCTATGAAGGAACCATCCCGTATGAAGAGGATATGGCACCGCCAGTGGGAGATGGAAATAGCATGTGCGGGAGTTCCTGCGGGTGCATGGAGTGCGCTACGCCCGGTTGATGGTTAGAGGCGAAAGGTGGTCGGGCGGTTCGCACGAGAGATCGGAGAAGAATTGGAGGACCCCTCACCTTATTAAACTTGAGTCTAAGTTCATTGACTTAGAAAAGCAAACTGGAAAGAAACTGATATAAACACTTTTGAATTATTCCGCTGCCCTCATTTTTGTTTTATTCTTTATACTTTATTTCTTTCCTTTGATATTGGAGTATTTTGGACTCCTGTAATTCATTTAATTCAGTTATTGAATATTCTTTGCTCTTGATTATCTTTATTTGTCTTAAATATTGTTGATAGACTAAAACCTTGGATCTTATGACGGATTGCACCCATGGGTTGTCGGGCGGGTAACTGAGACCGACGGGTGGGGTGTGACACCATCCAAAGGAGACTGAAGATTTTCTTAATGCGTGTCTACCCTAGAGACTTCATAGTAGAGTTAGGCACACATCATAACCACGAATTATTATATTTTGTCATTTATTTTTATTATCTTCTTGTGAGTATAATATGAAAATTATGGTTGAATGCATGAAATGAATATTAGTTATCCTCTGAGTTCTATGGACTCATTCCTTTATTTGTGTATGTTTCTTTAGATTGTTCTACAGATTATGAGGCCCCCTTCCAAGTGGAGGATTCAGTCGCAAGGAAGCTTTCTCGAATGTACAAATGAGGAAGAGGTGGAAGCACATGAAGCTTCATGCTTGTGCCTCGATTGCTCCTACAGAGCCGACTTTTAGTGATAGAGACATTGCTATCCTTAAGAAATCTTTAGTTTCTTTCATGTATTTTTTTCTACATATATACGTTGATTTCTTTTGGGAAAGGTTAGGGTATCTTCTACCAAGGCTCTTGAGTATTTCCATTGCAAACATTCTTTCTTTTCTACAACTCTGATGTTTAGCTTTTGATTTGAAGTTTTGGGACGGTTGTAACCATTATTTCATATTTAATAATTTTATACTTAAACATTATTTATTCTTGTCCTTTTAATTATGCTATATCATATGTTATATGGAATTGTCACTAAACCTAGGTCTTGCGGTATATCACCCCATGGGTATTCGGGTATGACTGGATCTGGCTGGGTGGAGTGTGACAAAAGACTTTCACACTTAGTTTTACTAATGATCTGATCCTCTTTGGTCATGCTACCCATTATGAAGCAACAAATTTTCACAACATCATTCGCCAGTAGTGCAAGTTCTCAGGCAACAATTGAATGTTCGAATAACTCAAGCTCATCATAGCTCGAGTACTTCTTCAAGTTTGAGTAGAGATCTTTTTGCTCGCTTTTACATTAATTTGGCATTTACTCGAGTAACCCTCATATACAGGGCAAGCTTGAGAGGAAACATTGTGAAAAATCTTCTTCACAGGGTCAACACTAGATAACAAGGTTGGAGAGTGAAATTGTTGAGTCTTGTTGGGAAGAAATGGCCCTAACTTCAAGAAATTGGAATGGCTAAACCTAACCGTTTTGTCTTAGAAGGCATGGGAGCTTCTTACCCTTTAGACTTTCTTTGGGGTAGAAGTATGAAAGAAAAGTATTCAAACATGTAAGGGTAATCTGGGTATTTCCTATTGGTTTTGGTTTTCTATTGAACCGGTTGGTTCACTTACATGTATATGGGGCATTTGGGCTGGTTCATGTCATTCGTATGCAAAACGAGTTTCAGAATTTGGGGGAAAATCAGAGAGAAAACTCTGAGAGGCGATAATGGTGATTCTCCTTTCTTCTCGATCCTTCGATCTTCGTGTTTGAAGGTGGTTTCAAGCAATGAGACATGGTTTGTGATCGGCGTGAAGAGAGGAAGACTCGAAAGTGATTTGGTGCCACATGATAGCCTATGTGTGATTGTTCTGTACATTTCTTTCCCTTGACATCTTGTAAGTTTTTCTTTCATCCATAGTAGATCGGACTCTATCTAGAGTCCCAGAGACGTAGGTTCGAAAGAACCGAACTCTGTAATCAAATGCCCTTGTCTTCTTCTTGCTTAGATTAGGTAATATACACGGGTCAATCACCACCAGCGATCATAGGGTTTAATAGATTCCACTTTTCTTATTTCAATTTGCTAAAATCAAATATGAGAATCATCATATGCATTACAGATAAGTAAATGAATTAAGGGAATCGAAAATCTGAAATAACAAATTGGCATCAGAGCCAATGTTAGCCAGTGTTAGCCTGTTAGCCTGAGTTAGCCCGGTTAGAAGGTGTTTCGATGGATTGAATTAGGGATTGTATATAATCTATGCATCTAATTCAATTGATTGATCTCATATGGTAAATAGGTTAACTACTTGTTTTCAATTCTGTCGTATGATTGCTTATGTATTCTAGTATTAGGTATATTGATGCTTCAGTAATCTAGAATTAGGTACAATAATGCCTATGTAATCTAGTATTATGCATGTGAAGCCTCTTAAATCTGATATTAGGTATTTTTGTTACTGTTATATGACTTGGTTTTGACTCTGTAGTTGGTATAACCTATGTATGAGATTTATTCTCTTTTTATTAACTGTTAATTGATCACTGGTTATATAATTTCTGCTAGAATTTTATACAAGACTGCGTAGTGTTTTCAATTGTTAACTTAGGCACTTAATTTGGTTTGTATTGGCCTATTGAGTTAATAAATGTTTGATTGAATACTGCTGACAAATGTATATAAGTAGCTAATAAATTGTGATTGATTAACTTTAGTTTATTAAAATTTTTCAAATTGGTTATATCAGTATTGTGATTTAATTCACATATATACTGATTGGGTGTGATTTACCGGCTCCAAAGTGGAGTTTAGCAAGAGATATAGTCTGCCAGGGGAGGGTTTACCTCCCAGTGTGGTTACCACAAGCTCTAGTAGAGCTGTAGGTCTAGGTGAGAACCCTAGGTACCTAGATTTGGGAATTCCAATGGGGCTTTCCAGGGTAGACATAAAGAAGTTTGATAAGACTGGGGACTTTGGGATATGGAAAAGAAAAGTCAGGGCTCTCATGGCACAGCAGAAACTCCTTAGAGCTATAGATGACCCAAATGCTTTCGTTGAAAGTATAGACCTTGTGTTGAAGACTGAGGTGATGGAGAATGCAATTGGTTGCATGCTCTAGAATATCACTGATAGTGTCATTAGGTGTCTAGATGAAGAAGATAACACCCCTATCAAAGTCTGGACTAAACTTGAAAAGATTTATCAGAAAAAGAATCTAGGTAACAGGATCTATCTAAAAGAAAGATTGTATGGGTTTAAAATGGACCCTGCTATCAGTCTTGACAAGAACCTAGATGTGTTTAAGAAATTGGTTCAAGACTTAGCCAGTACTGGGGAGAAGAGCAAATTGGATGACCAAGACCTGTCTATTATCCTGGTAAATTCCCTTCATAATGATTATCTTGTTGTTAAGAATTCGATTAAGTATGCTTGTCAAAACATTACCCTGGAGCAATGTATTGATGCTCTAAAGAATAGAGAGCCAGAGTTGTTGGCTTCTGGAAAGACTTCAGGGAGTGGGGAAATTTTGTTTGTTAAGGGCAAGGGCTCTTACAAACAAGGAAAGTCCAAAGGGAAGGGTAAAGTGTATGACAATCATGAAAATACTGACAAGAACAATAATGGGAATAATAATAAGTCTGATTCTAGCACTAGGAGATGTTATTTCTGTAATAAAACAGGTCACATTGAAAAACATTGTTTTGCATACAAAAGAAAATTAAAAGAAAATGAGATGTCTAATAATGATATACCTTATTCTAGTGATGGTCAAGCAAATGTGTTTGAGGTCCTTTGATGACCTAGGTGCCTTCTTTAGTAGCATAGACCTTGTTTGAAGACCTAGTTGTTTAGGTTTCCATTGGGTGCACACTTTGGTTTATCCTATTTTGTTCCTTTGTACAAGGAGGAGTAGTCTATTTATCTTTAAGGTGTTATGCTTGTGTAAGGAAGTAGTTTATTTAATAAATCTGAGACAACATGTTTTGTGCCTAGTTTTCTATTAGTATTGGTCAAACTATCTGCTTTATTGTGTGAGAATTCTTGACCAATTATGACAGGGTTGGCATGTTAAATATTTGTTGTTGTTTTGTACTCTCATGGATGCTCTTATTTGCATTGGTATACATGTCTGACTGAGTTTTGAAATGCTAGAGGGGTAATAGGTGGTGTTGATATGTGTGAGACTGTTCAGTACAGTTGGATTGCACATGAGGGTTCCTATTTCACTTGGTATAGCATTAGGTGTATCCCTGGTGTTTGGAGAGTTTGGTCTCCATGTTCAGCCTTGTTAGTGCTGGTGTTGGCACAGGTGTTGTCAAGTGTTGGGAGAGATTTGTTCTCCAGTTCAGCCTAGATAGTGCTGGTCTTGACACAAGAGTTGTCAAGAGGGTGTGTCCTCACATGTTGTTGGGGTTTACATGAGATTCAGGGGATATGGTCTGTCAGCTTCTATGGTTTGAGTGGGAGTAGTATGTTTTAAATTTTCAGATTTATGTAGTTGTATGGTAAGATGACTTGCATCAGTTTTGTTTGCTTAATTATATCATGTTATCAGCTAGATTTTTATGGCCATTGTGCTTTGTGATTAGACATCTTCACTTTTAGTTGGAGTCTTATTCATTATTTTCTTTTGTGAGTTTGATCTTGTATGATCAGAGTTGTTGAGTCTTATTGAGTTTACTTCCTTTCTTATCTCTGGTTGGTATCTACTATAGGTGACCTGAGTATGTCTAGTTGTTGACTTGTGCTCGTCTTTGTGGTGAGTGGGTGGAGAGGTCCTGGATGAGTAGTGTTAGTAGACCAGTGATGGATTAGGAGTGTGATTGCCTTTCGGGTTTGTCTAGATTATTTTCATCTTGTTGTTAAATATAAGACTATAAGAGTGTTTGCGATCCTGAGTTACTCCCTTCATTATTTTAATAGGTAATTGGATACTTGATGAATTTCTTTACATTAATGTAGAAGAAAGAACTATTTTGCAACTTCCTTAGGATCCTGTTGAAAATATGACCTGTTAATGGATCCTGTTGTGGTTTCATTTGTCTCTTGACATTGATAAATTAAGACTTGATGTTTGAGTTTTTGCATTTAGGTTAACAGTTGCCTCTAGTTTCTCTTTTCATTTTCTGTGTCCTATATCTACCTTTATGTAGTTTACATATTGATTGCATGATTGTATTCCTTGGGGAAAGTTTTTAAAATCAGAATTTGAAATAAAAGTACTTGGATCTGTTAGAAATTTTCCTAAGTTTTGGGATCTACTGGTTGAGGGGGAGAGATTTATGCTTACTTGTCTGAGTTTTATTCCTTGATAAGAATCATTAGAATTTTAACCTGTTGGAATTTATTCAGTTAAAATTTCTCTAGTTGTCATGTGTTAAATATTTTTTTATCATTGTCATGTTCTATATATTTAAATGTTTATTGTTCAAATCTCTCTTCTCTAGTTGTTAAGTTCTCTTATGTATCTATCATGTGATATGTTTTAGACTTGATTTGGCTTATATTGTAAGCATTTGTGTAGATTCATGGGTTGTTTGGCATTATCAATTTTATCTGGATCCATGTTGTTCATCTATTGATGTTTGTGAGGTTTTGTTAATCTAGGTTGGCTTTGGGTATCATCATGGATTTCTTCGAAGTTAATACTTGTCTCTTGTTTAAAGTCTTGTTTAATTCATATATTTATTTTGCTTGGTTGGCATGAGTAAGTCTATGTGGTGGGTTACTACCTCTTGTGGAGATTGTATACTTTGTTTTTCATTTATCTATGGTGTGGTGATGTTCAGGTATGTCTTGTGTATGTTTTATCAGGTTTGCATATGTTGCAGTTTTAGGGGAGATGCTGCCCAATTTTTTATGACTCTTGTTCTGTTTATCTCTTTTGTGAGATTTATGTCCTGGTGTGTGCATGTGTACTCTCCATGTTTATGTGGCTGAGTTGTGAACCATGAGTTGTTGTTTATGGGTTTCTCTACCTAGTGAAGTTTGTTGCATGGTGTATCTGCATTGAGTGTTGCATGGTTAGTGCATGTCTAGGTATTTTGCATATTTTGTTTGCTTTGTACTGTGGTCTCTTTGCTTTTGTTTGTGAAGGTACACTTGGACGATGACTGTTGAAGCCCGGTCTACTATGATGTTTAGATTTACAGATTAAGGGGGAGATTTATAAGGGTAATCTGGATATTTCCTACTGGTTTTGGTTTTCTATTGAACCGGTTGGTTCACTTACATGTATATGGGGCATTTGGGCTGGTTCATGTCATTTCGTATGCAAAACGAGTTTCAAAATTTGGGGAAAAATCAGAGAGAAAACTTTGAGATGAGAGAAGGCCAAGATACTTGGATTTCTTACCTTTTAGCAAACCTTCTATTCATTTCATTTTAGTCAACTTAGTCATAAGTGTTTGTCGTAGATGCTAACTCGAGTTGGTTATTTATATAGATGATTTTTATTTGATTTTTATTCTACTTAATTTTATTCTTTTATATTTATTTTATTATATTTATTCCATTTTCAATTCAACAAATTCGATTGATTGATATGAGTTGATTTTCTTTTTCGAAAAATTAACGAAACAATAGCCAACCCAATGGCCGCTTCAGCGGCTGCAATAGCTATAACAAAAATCGCGAAAATGTCGCCTTCCATTCTCCTTTCTTCTCGATCCTTCGATCTTCGTGTTTGAAGGTGGTTTCAAGCGATGAGACATGGTTTGTGATCGGCGTGAAGAGAGGAAGATTCGACAGTGATTTGGTGCCACATGATAGCCTATGTGTGATTATTCTGTACATTTCTTTCCCCTTACATCTTGTAAGTTTTTCTTTCATCCATAGTAGATCGGACTCTATCCAGAGTCTCGGAGACGTAGGTTCGAAACTGAACTCTGTAATCAAATGCCCTTGTCTTCTTCTTGCTTAGATTAGGTAATATACACGGGTCGATCACCACCAGCGATCATAGGGTTTAACAGATTTACTTTTCTTATTTCAATTTGCTAAAATCAAATATGAGAATCATCATATGCATTACAGATAAGTAAATGAATTAAGGGAATCGAAAATCTGAAATAACAAAACACTATCTTTCTTGAAGCTTCATCTTCACCTTCAACATGTTGGGGCTGGAAATCAATATTGTTGGTCAGAGATCTCTTGGAAAAAGGTATTTACATGCGAGTGAGAAATGGAATATAAGGTATTTACGTGCAAGTGAGAAATGGAATGTCAAGCTCACTTGATTCCCAATTTATATATGGGTAGTGGTTGTTTTCCTTTGGCCTATCAAGCTCCCCTGTAGAGAGCCAATTTTATTAATCACAACTCTAGTACTTGGAATAGAGACATGATCAATGATTGGTGGCCTCCAGAAATTTCTAAGGTAATCTCAAGCATCCTTCTCCCCTTCTCTCAGATGGAGGATTGGTTCATTTGGAAGTACACAGCTTTGGTTCAATTCACTGTGAATTCAAGTTGCAGGTTAGCACTCACCTCTACTTTCACAATTACTAAAAATTCACATTCTTTTAAATGTCTAAAGTTGTGGCACTTCCCCTTGCTTCTAGATATTCTCCACTTTTTATGGAAAGCAATACACCAAAAACTCCGAACTGATATCTTAACAAATAGAGGAATCCATGTGCCTTTGAGATGTTTATTTTGTGGCAATGTCCTCATCTTTTCTGAACACTAGGTCTTTAATTGCACCTTTTCAAGAAAAGTCTAGAGTCACTTACACTACCTTCTTGGGACAACTAGTGACTAACTTAAAAGATTTGATCACTAACCTTGTTATGTTTTGATCCGAATTCTTATACCCAAGTTAGAAGATGGACCTGTACTGATATATTTTGGTGTGCGACCCGAATGATCCGTCTGTAGAGATTTATGGTGATGGATCGACCCGTTTATCCGATTGGAATTTATGTATATGTATGTTATGTTCGCCTATCACATTATTGGGAGATTTGAAAATTTTTATTAGGTTTTTGGATGAGAGTTATTTTAATGCCGTTTTTGACAATTTTTTGTGAGATCTCCTTTTATTCATCTTCTACATAGTGGAAAACTCTTCTTCTCGCCTATGGACATAGCATACCACATTGGGTGTCTGAACCACGTTAAATCACTGTGTGTTTCGTTCTTGTTTCTTTTTCGATTCGCTATTTCGTGGTGTTTTAACAAACCTCCCTAGTTTCCTTTTCGATTTCCTATTTCGTGGTGTTTGTTCTAACAAACCTCTATAGAGATTCAGCAACAATGATGTGATCTATGCAACAATTCTCAACCGTACGGGTGATATGGATCCGTTTTCGCTCTCATAAGCAACTCTCCACTTTAATCAGTAGAAGAGTTGTGCTTCATTGTTAGAAGAACTGCAGCTGCCTATTGTAATGAACATTCTTCACCAACAACAGCAAAACATGCATCAATAATTTGTTGGAATCCTCCGAGTGAGCATATTAATGTTGATGGATCAATTTTTTAAGAAAAAAAAGGCTTTTTAGGCTATAGAGGAATTGCTAGAGATCATGCAGGCACTATGATCTTTTGTTTTGGCCAAGGATGTGGCTTCCAAGATTTAGTGGTCGCAGAAGCTTTCACTATCCGAAAAGCTCACTCAGGAATTTAGTTCATCCATGTCTTTTGAAAAGCCAATGTAGTTGCTAATACTATAGCCAAAGTTGTGGCAAAGAACCAGTCCTGCATTCTTCCTGTACAAACTCCTCCCTCTTTCATTTTGTGGTAGTTGTTAGGCAGTTAGGTTATAAGTTCCGGAAAAAAAATCGTCTGCTGTGCCTCAGGATGATAATCTTTAATCTCATCATTAATAGTTTACAAGTAAAAATTTGAAGTACAGGAATTCTACTTTGTTTCAAGGTAAATCTCCTTCCCTTTCTAAATCCATGTTTTTTCTCTCAAAACTTTTGGGGGTTATCCAGTCCATTCCAGCAACTACAACAAGCCATTCGGATCTATGTCAGGTTTCTATATATGAAGATGTTTCCATCTCTAATGTGTTTAAACTCTCTGATCTGATGTTGGTCTTCAGTCCATGTTAACTATATTCCAGATCATGAATTCCCAGATGATATATTCAGCAACAAGTGTCATTTACCATCCACAAAAAACCGAACTTGATTTTGCAAAATTATAAAGTTGTGATTGATATGCATTCTTCAGGAGAATCCGGGTTTAGAGTTATTCAATTAAGCATCATCAAAATCAAGTACAACACTCAATGAAAAACCATACCTCCATCTCTGTTCTTATTATGTGAAAATCACTGATTAATTTCCCAAAGACTACTTGATGATCAAATCCAACATTATAATCCAAAAAGTTTGCCTAAACAATATAGCTGTACACAGGAATCAGGAAATGGTAAGATGTCATGATATGCTGGGTTCAGGGGGTGGAGTATTACTGTCCAAAAGGTTATGAGTTGAAGGTGATTCTGAAATCTAAATGCTAATTAAAGATGCATGAGTCACACTACACATCAAGTAGATTAATGAAGTAAGAGCAAATTGTTAAGCAGTTAGTCTGGTCATTGACTATGAGAACATCCTGATGCTGTTTGTTCAGGAGGATAAGGATAACAGTCTCCATCGCCTGCCATCAATCTACCTATGATAGGTGAAAAAACTACTAATCCATTCATTTTTATCAAAACCAAGGCAAGCTTCCTATGAGACTGGAACAATTTACACCTGAAAGTTACGAGTAGTTGTTCCAACCAAGAAATACAGATTGTGAAAGAAATGAATGGCATTTAGGCTATAGTTTTATACTGACAGATACGCCTACACTTGATTACTATCTAAACATAAACCCAGGTATCACTGTGGCCTTGGGTCTTCTCCTTTTGGTTTGTTCTTGCTCCAAAGGAGAAATAATGGAAGAAGAGGTTAGTTTAGCAGGAAGTAGGGTTGTCAATGGGCCGAGTTAGGTAGGGCTTGACTTAAATCCCAGCCCAACCCTAGGGGTCTTAGACTGAGCCCACGTGCAATTCAAACCTATCAGGGGCTAACAAGCTCTAGACATCCGACCGAGGCTTACCCTGGCGTAGCCTGATTGATTCCAACGGGGAAGGGTCGGATCTGGCCTTGATCGACCCTATATTGACCCTTAGTTCTGGCTATGAAATGAACTAGGAAACGCAAAGATGGAGATCCAAAAGGTACAGTTTCTACATATATAAGAAAGATCACAAGGGCTAAACAGTCTACTCAAAATCACAAGCACTAAAATGGGCGAACCAGGTGCCTAAGGTTTCTGCACGAGCAGAGTCCCAAGGGACAATTTTTTGCTTCAATACTTGACCTCAGGCTACAATATGGTCTGCCAAGGCCCATCCTTCAATCTCACAAGCATTGTCTAACCAAATTAGAAAGGGTAACATACAGTAGCTTCAACATCAATAGTGATTTATTTAGTAGTGGTCGAGAATGTGAATGACCAACCATGCAGCATAACAGTAGCCTAGTGTAGCCAACAGAATGATCCGAATGAAACCAGCCTTGATCGACCCTATGTTGATCCTTAGATCCAACCATGAAATGTAATCGGAAACACAAAGATGGAGATCCAGAAGATTCAGTTTCCACAAATATTAGAGAGACCACAAGGGTTAAACAGTCAACTCAAAATCCCAACCACTAAAAAGGGCGAATCCCATGCCTAAGGCTTTAGCACAAGCAGAGTCCGAAGGGGCAAATTTTTGTTTCAATACTTGACATTGGGCTACAACTATGTTCCGCAAACGCCCACTAAAAATCACAAGCATTGTCTAGACAAATTAGATAAGGGAAAATACAGTAGCTTCAACTTTGTAACAGTTGCCATTGCTGAGAAGATGTGATTGATCAACCATGCAGGCTGCAGCACAACAGTACAAGAGAAAACGCCATTTGCACAAGGACAACTTCACTTCCTTGAAGAACTACAAAAGTATTTCAACCAACAGAGGGACAGATACTAGAAATAAATACAAACTAACTTGTCTACTACATCAATCCAACAATACCCCCTGTCCCTTCATAAATTCCCCAATCAAAAACCACCCCAAATACTATTCCAGGTACATTCTACTTACAGCAAGCTGTCAGCCTTTGAAGGTAGTCTTCTAAAGAAACTCAGAGCAGGAGAAGGCAATCTGCTCCTGAATCTGGGTGGCCTCAAAGCATACAAACCCCACAAACCAACCACAACTCTAAATGGTGTTACATAGAACACCACAGCTGCAACCAAACAGAACACAATGAACAAGAAAGTGGCTCTTGGGTCTCTCCAACTCAACAGTGCTTGGAATCGCTCGCCTTGTGTAGCCAAGTCACCAACGACAGTTTGAATCCTTCCTGCAACACTCCTCAACCTGTCATACCTCATCCGAACAAGATCACCACTGCGAGTTGTGGGGAAAGTATCAAATTCCTCATCCAATTCGTCAGCATAAACTGTCTCTGCACAAGAAAGCCTAGTGTCCATGTGGGGTGGGTGGCGTGGCCGTGACCGGTATCGCCAGATTCCAGTGAGCGACAAACAGAGCAAAATGAAAGGCAAGATTAGTTCAGGCAATACGTCGAGCACAAGGAAGAATACCAAGAATAGAACAGAGTAAACAGGTTTCTGCCAACTACGAACAGATTCGAACCATTTCCCAAGTGCAATAACACTGGATAGAACCGAAACAAGGCGGAAAAAGTTAGCTTTGCTGCGTCTCATGCTCCACATATGAGAATCATGATCAAGCATATACTCAACCACTTCCCTCCCCAGCGGCGGCTCCGCCCGGTTCAACCGTGCCGCCACCACATTCATTGCTTGATACCTCAAGCTCTCCAGTTGATTCACCGACAAAGGCCTCACGTAGTGCATCTTGGGCAGTAACGGCAAAGTGTACATATGGAACACGTTAGCCATATTAGCACAGGTGAATCTAATCGCCAAGTGAAGCTCACCCATCTTCTTTACCCCTGATGTGTGCAGCATCAGAAGAGGATACGCGTGTGTATAAACTCTATCCGATTCCAATGTAGATAACCTGACTCTGACTTTTCCGATGCGAGAATCCCTTGCTCCGGCGCCGGCAACGGCAGACTTATCTGTGTGGGAATTATCAAAGACACCGATAGTGATAACCGTGCAAGGATCGAAAACTTCCCATGTATACTGTTCGTTCCATTTGGGTGCTAAATTGTCCACCACTGTACGAGTTCGAACCCATTTCTGGCCGTATTTAGCTACACAATAAGCATCAGTGGATCCTCCTTTGCCTTCTTTGATCTTCATCGGCATTAACCCAGTAGCTCCCAAGATACCCATTTCAAGAACACCAATGTGAGGCTTCCAAAGTGGCTTCGCCGTCGGCCGTACATCGCTGCTATACATGGTTGATTCGTCAAGAACATGGTAGCCACCGTCGAGAGTGAGCCGGAGATGGATTCTTGAACCGAACCGGGTCGAGACTTTTGGTTCGGCCAAACCCATGTTGTAGTGTGTGTCGAGGGTATACCACTTGGAGACCGGGAGTTTATCGTCGGTTCGGCGTTCAATTGCCATTACAGGGATTAGAATGCGACCCAGAACCTCATCTCGACCCGGTCCAACCCGGTCTTCTATTGAAAGCATTACGTAATCTTCAAATGGTTCAGCTACAACAAACATCATGTCTTCGTTCCAGAAAGGGTTAGATGGGCTCCGATTCGCCATTGCTGGTGAAACTCTGGTCTTCATCACCTGGTTTCCCACTTGGGCTTTCGCTGAAAGCTCTGGGAATCTCGCCATTGTTGAGCCCTTTTCACCTGGAACGATGTCCTGTGCTTCAATGATGGTTACTCGCAGATACCAGAGCTTCGGAGAAAGATAAACTTTGGATTTGATGGAACAGAGACCATCAAAGTGTACATTAGCGGCTTTAGAATGCCAAGCTTCCGCGAATGCTTCGTCTGCTTGAGTGCCAAACCAAACAGAGACCATTAGCTCTCCGCCTCTGCCCTTTTCACCTTTCTTGTCTTCCATACGATACCACTGCGGAGCGAGTTGGCTATCAGGTGGAACGCGTTTGGGAACGTCGTTCAGATCGAACCAGATTCGACCCAAGAAATCATCTTTGTTGTTCTCTTTTACAAAAACCTCCACCATTGATGACTGGATACAGTCTTTGGAGAAAGCGAAAACTTGATCCCATTCTGGGTTATTCAAGCAGGCTCTTTTCGTGATTCCTCGGTAGTTCCCAACCTTCACCTCAGTAACCACTTCACCACCTCCAAAGGTCGAAAAATCGCGAGCTCTGACGACTCGGACATAAAGATACAGCATTTGCTCCACAAGATCATAAGTTGAACTTGTTTTATCTTTGTTAGTTGGACCTCCACCCAAATGAGGACTGGTTTCTTTAAGGGTGAACTCATTTGAACCAGACGAACTAAAACCACCGGCGGCAGCGGCGCTGCCGCCACCGCCACCACCGGCAATGTTGGGAGTGTGCATAGCAGGACCAGGCCCGGTTGTGATAATGACTGGCTTGAACTCATCTGGGTTTTGCTCCACAGGTTTTGGTTGCTGTTGTGGTTGTTGTGGCCGTTTATTGTCCTGCATCAACTGTTGCTGTTGCTGCTGTTGCTGTTGTTGATGCGGTTGCAGGGACAAAGACCCAGAGGTTGGTTGCTGATGCATATTCTTCTGCTTTTTTACATAAGTCGCCGATGTTGTAACTTCGTTTTCATTCCCCTCTTTGAAAAAATGCTCTTTGTTGGAAAGATAGAGCTTGAGGCTGATCTCACCACGGATATGAGAAAACAAACTCCGTTTCTCAAGTGTGTAAAGCTGAGCAATCTCCTCACCTTCCCTAACAATGTTAGAACCAGAAATCCTCACCTTGCCCAGAAAATTTCTGCTACTGCCGGACCTTCGCTCGTTAAAAACAAAAACTTCCAAAGCTCTATAAGGAAGATCAGCGACATCGTTGATGTTAAAAACAAGCTTTTCGTTCCAAACAGGGTTTAAATCCTTCGGCTTCACTTGGGTTCTTTGTCTCTGGTTCTCAAACTCAACCTCCACGAACGCCGATGTTGAGCCTTCTCCATCCTTGGGCATTAAGTTATGGGCTGAAACAACCTCAACCACAAGCTTCTCTTTACCACTCATCTTCCCCTCCTCGCCGTATCAATAAATGAAAACCGGGAAGACACTTTTGAGGTAAGAATAAGAGAAGCACAGAGGAGAGGAAGGGAGAGGAAGAGAGAGAGAGAGATATTTGATATTTCTGGGTTGGCGGAAACGAGAATTAAAAAGGAAAGAGAAGGTTGCAGAGTGTGTTATTGACAAGTGGAATATAGAGAAGGGGGGTTTGGTGAGGTGAGGTAAAACAGCAGGAGCGCATGCCAGAATCTGCCAGAGAATCCTATATTGTTAAATGCAGGATTTGAGAGTAATGGATATTGGATATATTGTGATTTTGTGCTTTCGCGTAGCGATAGGTAACGTAATCTCTTTGCTCGAGGTTAGCCTGTTAGACTGTAACGAGTCTTTCTAGAGAGAGTATTACCAAAAAAAAAAAATTCTAGAGAGAGAGAGGGCGTCCTGTCCTGTCCTGTCCTTCATCGCCTTACTCTTTTTTTTCAAATAAATTCTCGGGTCACATCTTTAATCCGATCCACTCCCAACGACAGGGTTTAATTCGGATCCGCCTGTTCACAATCAGACCCATTGGGTTGCTTTAGTATAATAGTATCTGACGTGGCAAGAAATCAGACAGAGTCACCCGAAAGGCGGACCAAAATCACGCCAATAGAGTAGTAGTAGGATGGTTAATAACCCGCTTCTCAGTGGAGAGATCATGGGTTTAACTCCTACCGGCGGCATATGTAATATCCTTATCCCTATATATAAAAAGCGCCTTTATACCAAAAAAATATATCACGTCCATTTGTCAATGGAGGAATAGTATGATGGTTAGGAACTGACTTCTCAGTGGATAGGTCATGAGTTCAACTTCCCTAGGGGGAGGTATTGGGTTCGCACCTATTCGACGGCATTAATATAAAGCTCCCCCCGTGAGGAAGTAAATCGTGGTAAATTGCATATATACAAAATACAATATAAAAGTTCCAGAGACTACGAGGTTTAAACTATTATATTGATGATTTTAAGGAACGTCTCATTTGGACCAATGCAGTTTATTGCAATTCAATAGAGAGATGTACTGATAATTATTGTCTTGGTTGTATCCAATATACATATGTATTGGCTAGTATCTTATCGCATCATAAGATATTTTAAACAGTTGTGGAATTGATGAAATGTACTATTCTTATACTTTTGCACCACACTTTGCCCACGTGGGATTTATTGGAGACACACCCTTGATTATTTTATCAGTATTAAAAATCAAGTCTCTACTGTGTGGTGGAGAAGTGTGAGAAGAATGTAGACTACTACTGTGATGGATAAAGGATTTAGCTTCACTTTATATGTGAAATATAACACTTAGCCATTTTGATCTTTTGAAATTTCTCCCTACCCCTTGGCAAGTTTTAAAAATTTTCCTTAGCCTTCCTTTCATGGAGGCACTCAATTGAGTGGGCATCTAGTAGCTCACTCTCAATATGAGCACTCTGGCGTCTATAAAATTTCAACTATTGGATTATTCACAGTTTCATTTATTGATAAACCAAATTGGTTACATCAATTTAAAAATACTATAATCTAAGGGTTGAAAACATGTGGTGCTTATTAAGTATTAGATGTTAGATGACCGTTCAATTTGAATCATTTTTCATGCTTGGAATATAGTACTTATCGTATCGAAATAAAAATCATTGGGTGAAATATTAGTACTTTCAACCCAAAAAAAATATATTATTACTTTTTCAAAAAAGAATATATTAGTACTTCTCCAGTTCTCCTTTTGTTAAATTCGGGTTCTACCGCTACCCTGCAAGAAATGTTGTGCCCAGGCTTTAATGCTGCACGTTTATTGTGTAGCATGTAAAACCGACGGTCGAGATCGAAATCTCAAGATCGACTGTCGGCTTCACGGTTTAATGTGCAGCACTAAAACTCGACCAATGTTTGAAACATGACCGAAGAATTATCCAACAGAACCCATTAAATTCGGGTTCTGACCCGAGAGTTTTAGATTTGAAAGTGACCAGAGTCGGGTTAGAGAGGATCATAGATTCGTAGGGAATAGTAGCCTGTGGAATTGTTTGGTACTTTTCAGTTTACAGTGCTCAAAGAGACGGATGTTGCCCTGTCGGGTACCTCGGTTATCGAACACTGCCTGAAAAGCCATTCCCTCGTTCTCGGGCTTTTCATCCAATACAGAACAAGAAAACCCATAAATAAAGTAACACTACATTCTTTACATGCTCACTTAGGTGGGCCATAGGAGTCTAGGATAATTCATAAATTATTTTATAATAGATTACCATGTTAGATATGACGTATGGGTCTTGTTATTGGGGGATCATTAACCGTCTGATTGGTTTGACTTATTTTATTGTCAACATTTCCTATGCACTGTGATCTACAATTGCTAAGGGGCATAGCCGCATAGGTAGCATGGGATAACATAGGTAAAGGTGCCGAAATTTGGGTATCTTTGTTGGGCTAGCTGGAGGCCCCACGAATAGCCTTGGCTCTTCCTGCCAAAGCTTCGTCTCATGCTAGAGCAGACCTCGTACTGTTACATTAAAGAGAGTGGGGACCACATATCTCCTTTGTTTGAACTTTGAAGGCTTATAGAGCTTTCTTCCCAACACGAAACCCAGACATGTCCACTATTATGGGGCTTATAGGCCAACAGAAGGAGGTGTGTAGGCTTACAAAATTGAAGTCATGGAGTTTTAGTTTGCGGTGATGATTCATGCTAAAAGGCTAAACTTCCTCCACTCACCACAAAAAAAAAAAAAAAAAAAAAAAAAAAGTTTTACTCGTCAAGCACAAAGCTGTGGAAACAAACATACATAATTTTCATATGTACCCGAAGTTTGGTTTATTTTATTTTTAGTAAAAAAAACTGAGACTTTACATCTACTCTCCTATACCATAGAAAAAATTAATTTAAGGACAAATTATTAGAATTTGCCATTATTATTATTTTTTCAAGGGATAATTATTATTGACCCCCTATATTTTGATTTTATTACTACTCTATCTCCTGTATTTTTTCAAAATTACTAATCCAACCTTTAACTTTGTCTACAATTACTATTGCCTCCTTACTTTAGTTTACTAAATTAATGATGTGGCATCTTTATATTTTCTCAAAAACCCCAAAATACCTTTATACTTATCTCTTTACTTATTTAACATTTTGTCAAGTTACAGTAGTACCCTTAATTAACTGTGGAGAAAAAAATAACTATAATGCGTTTTATTCTAAAAAAAAACCATCAAATAAAGAAAGAACGATTGAATAAAACTCAAATAGAAACCGAAGAGGAAAGAAAATCGAATTCAACTCAAATTGGAAACTAAACATCACCTAATATATTTTCAAAATAAATGAAGTTTAGTGAAGGTGGGAAACCAAATCGGATTTGGATTTTGTCCATTTCATTAATTCAAAAAAAAAAAAAGAAAATTTAGGGTAAAATTGACATTTAATTTGGTTTTTATAAATGGGGTAGCATCGTCTTTAGATTTCTTAATTTTAATGAAGGGCAAATTAGACATTACATATTCAAACTTAACGGCTACTTAACACCGTTATAAGGAAGGGGGCAACAGTAATTTCGTAAAGAACAAGGTTTTATTAGTAATAAAATCAAACTACAGGGGGCAACAATAATTATCTCTTTTTTTAATTTTACATTTTAAGGGGTTGAAGTTTATTAATTTATAAAATCAGATCCTTTTCATTACCAGATTCTCAAATCCTTGGTTCTATCAATTCTAAATCATTATTTTCCAAATCTTAGTTGAAGATTAGAAAATGAAAATTAATGAGTGAAACAAATGAGTGTCAAACTGTTCAGAAACAGTTGCATATTGACTCTGTTGAGTCTTTCTGTAAAGTACACAAGTAACGTTAGATGAGAAATATAGTTTTATTTTCACTTTTGAATTTTGATTGTACACAAACATGAAATAATCCAAAGATAGTTTCATAATCCAAAGACAGTTTCATTAGTCCAACAACCATTCAACATTAGTACTTGCACAAAGACGGTTAACAGCGAATCTAGACACTAATAACAAATCCGATATCATAATAACGTACATCAACTAAAGATCAAATCAATAAGTAGAAGAGAAAAGAAGAAAACAATGAAGGAAAATAGAGTAGACCTGAGGAACTTGAATGGGCTGATTGAGTTCCCCTGGCGTGATATCATCTACTGGAGCTTGTTCCTTAGTAAGCTTCACATAACGAGACTGCGCAGTCCCTTCCGCCATTAAGCCCGATAATGGGAACAAATTGAGACCAGCCGCCCTTCAAATTTGGGAAATCTCTCTGGATTTTTGCTCGCGTTTCACTGATCAATCTACCATTTTAGAGTGTTTGAATTCCAAGCTTTAAATCTTGATCAGAAGTTTCCGGTGACGGCAACCCTTTAACGAAAATCACTCCAAGCGGTGCATGAACCTGTCAACGCTTGAACACTAGAAAGTAAAAGAACAAAACGCAATTTTCAAGTCATGTACCCATTAATTTTCATTTTCTAATCTTCAACTAAGATTTGGAAAATAATGATTTAGAATCTATAGAACTAGGGATTTGAGACTCGGGTAATGAAGGAGGGTTTGATTTTGTAAATTAATAAACTTTTAACCCCTTAAAATATACAAATAAAAATTTAAAATTAAAAAAAATGGCAAATTTGTCATAGAAGTGATAATTTGTCATTAAATTGACTTTTTTTTATAGTACAGGGGAGGCAGATGCAAAGTCTCAATTTTTTTGGACTAAAAATGACATAGACTAAACCTCAGGGGGTCCAGATGGAAATTACCCTAAATTATATAACCTAGGAGTAGATGTTGGCTATATAGTCGTGCTCGTAACTAACTTGGTCCTCCTTGCTAGGTGATCAACTATAAGGTTGATCTATTTAAATACACTGACATCTACAAAATAACAGCACATATGCAATATATTTGTTACAATAGGACCAACTTCTAGAGGTGGAGGGAAATTCATGTGGGTTTGTTTAATTATTATATTGCCCCATTATGTGTTCTATTTATGTTTGCGTATAATATGATTTTGCCTTTTTTTTTTTTGTCAGATAGATCGGTTGGTTGTCTTAATTTATCCATTGCTAGGAACTCACCTTCAAGGTCTTGCTAACCTTGAATTTTACGTTGCTAACCTTGACGAGGCACCACGCACTCAATTAAATAGAGTTCTGGTTCAACTATATAATTTATCGGCTTTTGTTTTTTTTCTTTTTTGTCAGATGGATCGGCTGATTGTCTTACGTGACATTTATCAATTGCTCGGAACTCACTTTCAAAATCTTGCTGACCTTGAATTTTACGTTGCTAACCTTGACGAGGCACCACGCACTCAATTAAATAAAGTACTGGTTCAACTATACAATTTATTGGCTGATGTAATATTTTCAGTCATTTCATGCAGAAACAACAACAATAATGGTCCATTAGGGATAGGTCTTTCTTCTACTGGTTTGTCTTCCTTCTTCAAAAACATCAATCATATATTAAAAATGTTATAGTATATATGCGAAAGTGCATTGATATTAAAAAAACAACCATAATAACTAAATGCCCCACCAAGAAACTAATAAAAGATGAAATTTATAAATAAGAAATATTTTCAATAATACAAAGTACAATAGAACTATTGGAGTTTAGTGTCAAAAGGAAGATCAGGATCAATGTTGAAGTTTATTAAACTGAACATGTTTGATTATTAGAAAAATTCAAAATGAGGTCCAAGCCTTTGAAAAAAAATTAGTGGAACAAAAGATAAGAAATTCAATTAAATAAATGATTTAAAGTGGAAAAAATCAAAACCATTAATAAGACATGGTTTAACAAACAAATTTCAAGAATTTGAGTAAATAATACGATTTCAATTCAATCTAAACAAAAACAGAGGTATGAATGTGGAGCAAAACTACAACAAATATTCAAAATTTGGGATTTTATTGTAGTATCAAGCATTATGATTCAATAATAAAAATCAAATGTGTACTACATCTCATCAAATTAGAACACAACTATATCCAAGGGTTTATATCAATTTAAATCATTTTTTCTCTATTTATTTACATATTTCAAAATTGAAGGATTAACTAATTAATTCACTAGTTTATGAATTTTAAGTTAGTAATTCTAACGTCATATTTGATTATACCATTATTTTGGGTGGATTTAATTTTTTTTTTTGTTTGCCAACCCTGGTTCATAAATCGGTGGTTTAAAAAATAATTATTACAATATTTTTATATTTTTTGATTAAGATACCATTATAATTTTCCTGTGAATTATATAATACTTATTTTCTCTAATGTTTTTTTTTTAATTTATTTAATTGTGTTCTAAGATTTTATGTTTTTATTATATTGTAGTTTTTTTTTTTTTTTTGTCAAACATTTCATTCATAATTGAAATAAAACATAGACACAAACACCGAACAAAAAGAAAAAACAAGAAACTAAGGGATAGACCGAGCCCAATAAACCCTAAGAAATTTGGTTGTGACAACCACAAAGCCAGAAAAACCTAATGGAGATGATAAACATAACCACCACCATCGCCTGCGGAGACACACCACAAAGGGGGACACCAATGCAGACAAAAACATGCCCCAAAGGCATACATACCACAAGGGCTTACAATCCACACGCCTCATAGGCAAAGACCGAAAACGCCACAAGGGCATACAAACCACACGCCCTAAGGGCCACAATAGCGCACACCACCAAAACGAAGACAGAAAGCGCCACAAAGGCGCCAACTCCGATGTTGAGGCAAAAAACACCCGAACATGTCTCCGAACTCCCAGCATGAGCCTGCAACCCAAAAGACCAGCAGCAGCAACAGAAAACGAACTCAAAAGAACACCAAAACCACATAAAACTCGCCTAAAACATGCATCAACCATCATCCTGTTAGCGGTTTTTTTTTTTTTTTTTTTTTTTTTTGACACTCAAAACCTATGAAGCAGAGGAGGGAAAACCGAGAATCAGATATGGGAGATGGAGAAACTTTGAGTCAGCAAAATGGAAAAGCCAGGAACATGGGAAACAGAGAAAAATGAGATGGAGAACGCAGAAAACAGATAAAGGAGAAGATTCAGAGAGGGCAGAAAATTAGAGAAAAGAGATAATAGGAGAGAAAACAGAAAAGCAGAGAGAAAAGAGCGTCAAAGAGAGGGGAGCAGCAGGAGTGAAGAAACAACGTACTATTTTTAATTATTATATTGTAGTTATAGTCCTTAGTTTGTATTATCAGTCTCGCTTGTTTCTGGTATCAGGGCTAGAATTTAGAGCTTATGATTAGTTGGTATCAGAGCTAGAGTCTATCTAAATTATAATTTGAAAGATTTATTTAATCATCTATAATATATTTAAGGGATAATTTCAATTATAACAATGTACTATTTTTAATTATTATATTGCCCCATACTGTGCTCTATTTATGTTTGTATATAATATGATTTTGCTTTTTGTTTTTATTTTTGTTGTTGTCAGATGGATCGGTTGGATGTTTTACGCGACATTATCCATTGTTAAGAATTTACCTTTAAGGTTTTGCTAACCTTTAATTTTACGTTGCTAACCTTGACAATGTACCAAGCACTCAATTAAATTGAGCCCTGGTTCAACTATATAATTTATCGGTTTTTGTTTTTGTTGTCAAATGGATCAGCTGGTTGTCTTACGCGACATTTATCCATTGCTAGGAACTAACTTTCAAGGGCTTCTTGACTTTGAATTTTACGTTGTTAACCTTGATGAGGCACTACGCACTCAATTAAATAGAGTCCTGGTTCAACTATATAATTTATCGACTTTTGTTTTTGTTTTTTTTTGTTGTTGTTGATAGATGGATCGGCTGGTTGTATTACGTGACATTTATTCATTGCGAGAAACTCACCTTCAAAGTCTTGCTGACCTTGATGTTTACGTTGCTAACATTGACAATACACCACACACTCAATTAAATGAAGTCTTGGTTCAACTATATAGCTTATCTCGGCTTTTGTTTTTGTTTTTGTTTTTTTTTTTACCACACACTCAATTAAATGAAGTTTTGGTTCAACTATAGCTTATCTCGGCTTTTGTTTTTGTTTTTTTTTTTACCACACACTCAATTAAATGAAGCCTTGGTTCAACTATATAACTTATTGGCTTTTGTTTTTGTTTTTTTTTTTTTTTTGTCAGATGGATCGGCTGGTTGTCTTACGTGACATTTATCCATTGCTAGGAACTCACCTCCAGAGTCTTGCTGACCTTGATGTTTACGTTGCTAACCTTAACGAGACACCACACACTCAATTAAATGAAGCCTTGGTTCAACTATATAACTTATCTCGGCTTTTGTTTTTGTTTTTGTTTTTTTGTTTTTTTGTTTTTTGTTTTTTGTTTTTTTTTTGTTTTTTAATTTTTTATAACCACACACTCAATTAAATGAAGCCTTGGTTCAACATATAACTTATCGGCTTTTGCTTTTTTTGTTTTTTTTTTTTCAGATGGATCGGCTGGTTGTCTTACGTGACATTTATCCATTGCTAGGAACTCACCTTCAGAGTCTTGCTGACCTTGAATTTTACGTTGCTAATCTTGACGAGGCACCACGCACTCAATTAAATGAAGCCTTGGTTCAACTATATAATTTATTGGCTAATACAAACATTTTCGGCCCTCTCATGCTGAAACTGCAATGATAATGGTCCATTAGGGATATGTCTTTCTTAGGGGTGCAAGTTTGGCCCTGGCGGCCCTGACCCGCCTTAAGCCCGCCTGAGCCCGAATAGGGCTTGGGCTAAAGATTTTGGCCCTAAGGGCGGGTGAGGGCCAAAATATTTTGGCCCTGAACTAGGGCCAAGGGCGGGCCTGGGATTACTCTCTAGCCTGCCCAGCCTATCCTTGATTTTTGGCCCTGACCCAGGCCCTAATCTTGGCCCTGATTTTGGCCCTGATCTTGGCCCTGATGTTAGCCCTGATCCTGACCCTGATCCTGGCCCTGATTTGAGTCTACAGACTCTGGATCCTTCACTCACATGGAGATGAATTAATTGTAATACATATAGGTGGATACTTGACACATGTCAAATTTTAGAAACATGATCATGTTTTGTAGAAAATTAATAAAAATAAATTATAACCTCATTACCAATATAATAAGCATCTATTTGATTTTGGCCATGATCTTGACCCTAATTTTGGCTCTAATCTTAATATTAATTTGAAGATGATCATGTACTACAGTACTAGGTTTTTACCCTGATCTTCATACTAACATTGATATGAGTCTTGATTTTGGCATTTAGTCACTTTAATGATTTGATCATATTAGACTATAAATTCACTTTTTATATTATTTTTAAGGTAATTTTTATTTTTCCAACAAAGTCACTTTTAGTTCAATAAAATATTGATTTTATTTTTTGACTAAGGCGAGATAATATATTATAAATAATAAAAATTAATACATAAATAATTAATATCTAATAAATCTATACCCCAACTTCTCATCATGAATATCTAACAAATCTACTGTGATATTTCAAAAAAATTTATTAAAAACATATAGCTATGTTTGTAACTAAAACATCATTTTCTTTAACTATGAAAAAAATACTTTTTTTTTTTTTTGAATACTAAATTATCGTCGATTTATTTGTTAACAATGTTTTGAATATGAATTTTTTTTTTGTATTGAATAAAGATATCAATTTATTGAACAGTTGTTAATGAAAACATACCTACCTACGGCTTAAGTTCTTGACTTTGAAGATAAAATTTTCATTTATCATATTTCTTTTGAATTCTGAATCTCTGATGTTTTTAAGTTTACAAAAAGAGTTTGTGTGACATTCTCTATAATTGATTTGATTTTCAAATATCTTTATACCAAAAAAAAAAAAAAAAAAATTCAAATATGTCTAAATTTAATTACAATTCTTCTCTCTACTTATTCTATTTCATGAATAATTTTAACTCTTTGCTGCTGGAGAAAAACCAAAGGAAAAAACAGAATAACAGAGAGAGAGAGAGAGAGAGAGAGAGAGAGAGAGAGAGAGAGAGAGAGAGAAACTTGGGGGAAAGACAAATTGGAAATTTGGAATGAAGTTTGACCATTGTCTTAGAAGCTAGAAATTAATTGAGAATTAAGATAAATCTTTTTCTTTTTCCCTTCGAGCTTACATATAATAACGATAATTTTCATCGAATAGCAAACTAAAGAACCCTAGAAATTTGAATTTCTCTATTTCTCTAAAATCTAAATGGGTATAAATAGTTAAATACATATTGAATATAAGTTTTGGATTATTTGTTGACATCTTAACTATTTTATTTTCCAGAATTGAGTTTGGAATTTAAGTATTTAATTACTTTAATATGTATTTTAATTACTACTTGTCTTATATTTGATATTTACGACCAAAGATATGGCCAATTAAAGCTAGGGACAAGGCCAATTAGGGCCTGGGCCAATCAGGGCCAATCAGGGCCAGGGACATGGCCAATCAGGGCCAGGGATGGGGCCAGGGCCAATCAGGGCTAATCAGGGCTAATCAGGGCCAATCAGGGCCAACCCATCCCGACCCGGCCCAATTAGGGCCAATTAGGGCGGGAATGGGCTTGGCTTGGCCTTGTAGGGCTTAGGGCCAAGGACAATAATCATTGGCCCTGAACTAGGGCCAGTGCGGGAATGGGCTCAAGTTATACCATATAGGGCTGGGCTTGGGATTGCAAAAGCCTGGCCCAGTTGCAGCCCTAGTCTTTCTTCTGCTGGTTTGTCTTCATTTTTCAGAATCATCAACCATATATTAAAATTGTTTTTGGTACATATGCGAAAATGCATTGATATTTAAAAGCAACCATAATAACTAAAATGCCAACCAATAAACTGATAAACAATGACATGCATAAATAAGAAATATTTTCAGTAACACAAACTATAATAGAACTATTGGAGTTTAGTGTCAAAAGGAAGATCATGATCAATGTTGAAGTTTATCAGACTGAACATATTTCATTATTAAAAAAAATCCAAAATGAGGTCCAAGCCTTTGAAAAAAAAATTAGTGCAACAAAATGTAAGAAATTCAATTAAATAAAAGATTTAAAAGAAAAAAAAATCCAAAACCATTAATAAGACATGGTTTAACAAACAAGTTTCAAGCATTTCAATAAAGAATAAGATTTCAATTCAATCTAAACAAAGCAAAGGTGTTGATGTAGAGCAAAACTACAACAAATATCAAAATGTGGTTCTTTTGTGATATCGAGCATTATGATTCAATAATAAATATCAAATATGTACTACATTTCATCAAACTAGAACAATCCAACTATATCCAAGGGCTTATTTCAATTTAAACAAATTTCTCTTATTACTTTACATCCTTCAAAATTGAAGGATTAACTAATTAATTCAATAATGTATGAATTTTAAGCTAGTAATTCTAACGTCATCTTGATTATACCACTATTTGGGTGGAATTTTTTTAAAAAAATAATTATTACAATATTTTTATGTTTTTGGATTAAGATACCAATATAATTTTCTTGTGAATTATATAATACTTATTTTCTCTAGTTTTTTTTTTTTTTTAATTTAATAGTGTTCTAAGATTTTATGTTTTAAAGTTTCTCTTATATTGTTGTTATAGTCATTAGTTTATATTCTCAGTCTCACTTATTTCTGGAATTAGTTAGTATCAGAGCTAGGATTTAAATTTTATGGTTTAGAAGTTAGTTGGTATAAGAGCTAAAGTCTATCTGAATTATAGTTTGAAAGATTTATTTGATCATCTATAATATATTCAATGGATAATTTCAATTGTCCCAATGTACTATTGTTTAATTAATATATTGCTCCATCCTGTGTTCTATTTATATTTGAATATAATATGATTTCGCTTTTTGTTTTTGTTTTTTTGTTGTTGTCAGATGGATTGACTGGTTGTCTTACGCGACATTTATCTATTGTTAGAAATTCATTTTCAAGGTCTTGCTGACCTTGAATTTTACATTGTTAATCTTAACGAGGCACCACGCATTCAATTAAATGGAGCACTGGTTCAACTATATAATTTATTGGCTGATGTAAACATTTCCAGCCCTCTCATGTAGAAACTACACCGATAATGGTCTGTCAGGGATAGGTTTTTTTCCCACTAGTTTGTAGGTAAGCGATTTCAATAAGCTAACCAAATAAAATAAATTATTCGATTGGAAACTTGCAGACCCCAAACCATTTTCCATAATTCTTCAATTACCCTATCCGTATTTTGCATGCCACTTATACTATCAAGACATTGTCAAATCTTAAAAAATTTTAAAAAATTGTGTGAATCCAAAATTATAAGAATACAAGTGTAAAATTGATATTTCATTAAGTGTTTTTTTCTTTTCTAAATGAGAATAATATTATTTGTTAGTTTCTTAATTTTAGAAGGCAAAATAGATATTAAACATTCAACTATAATTGTCTTTCAACACCGTTAGAATTGAGAGAGGCAACAATAATTTCATAAAGAATATGATTCTTTTAGTAATTAAGTAATAGTACAATGGGGCAATAGTAATTATCAAAATATTTAACTACCTAGCTAAGTGTCTCCATTATACATGACTAGATAATCATAAAAATATTTAAAATTATAAAGGGTACTCTTGCCCCGTAACAAAGATTGTAAGGGTTTGATTTTTTACCCACCGTATTGAAAGAGAATCACTAATGGAATACTTTCTTGAGACCAAAAGACAAGTGGACGTAGACTTGTAAAGTTGAACCACTATAAACTCTTGTATTGTAATTGTTTGTTATTGTCTAATTTCATTTAAATATTTAATTTATCTTGAAATTGTAATTAAATCGAAAATTTTGGACAATCCACTAGTTACAACATAATCACCCCCTCTAGCTTGTATTAACATATAAGAGGATATAATACCAAAATCAAACCCACACATCCACATCATTCTCACATACAACAATTTATGAAACTTGAAATAGAAACAAGTACAAACTAACATTACCTTCCATTCGCGCAAAATCACACACAAATTATAAGAGGTTACAAGAAATTAAAATATTGTATTTAAATAACTTATCATTTATACAAGACATGGTTAAGTATATTCCTCACCTTTCAAGCTTATATAAATTTTCAAATCCCAAAGTAATCCATTAAAAGGAGAGTGCAAGTGACCTAACCCTAGAAACACAAGAAATTAAATTAGCAATAATCAAGAATCGTTCGGAATCAAAGGGGGCTAAAGCACACACCCAACAAAGGGCAGGGGGTGGGGGCCATACAGGGTCGGTCGACCAGTCCTGGTTAATCGCCCAATATAGGGCCCTTGGTATGAAACTTTAATTTTGTCCCCAATTCGAACTCAATTTGAATGGGACTTTGGGGTCTTCAATTTGACAGTATTAGGGTCCCCAAACTACCTTTCAAACAACACCCCAATTGGTTCTCAAACGAAAACCCCTAATTTAGGCTCTCAATGTTTGCTCACGAGCGTCTTTGAGAGGTTTGAATCAGTTTCGAATGCAAATGATTGCATGAACGAATTCTCGTAAAGATTGGAAAGCATTAAAAACAAAAACAAAAAAAGAAAATGGGACAATAAGAAGCATTCAATGTAACCCAACAATAAAACCAGCACAGCAATGCAAATGTTTCATCATAATTGCCTTCAAAAAAGAGGTTTTGAAAGGGGTTTTTGAATCTTTTACCGTATCGCTTGATTTCCTTTCTTTCTCGTACTTCGACACCACCTAAGTAATGAAGAAGCTTCAAAATCACGAGTTCTCCTTCTCTCTCACGTTCTGAGCCTCCTTTTTACATAAACAATGTGTTTATGAGGTTAGAGAGTCATAAAATAGGGTTTAAACCCGAAATCCTAAATCTGTCTTGAAACTGTGTAGGGGTGGTTGGTCCAGCCGGTCAACTGCCTCCGACCAACCAGCCCTGTGTCTCCTTCATGATAAAGTCGATTGCGACAGGCTTCGGAGGGTAAAAAGGTCCTTTCAAGGGCTGATCATTGGTATAGTTTACCTAGAATTTCAAGTCCTCTAGCATTGGTTTATGGACATGCCAAAAGCTCATTTTTAAGCTTTATAGATTGGTCCTTCTCTCTTCTTTTGAAATTCATTAGAGTGATCGGGTCTTCATCATGGTCATCCACCTCCATAGGTTCGATTTTTGAACACTCGGACGCAACTCATATGGTCCAAAGTTGTCACTTACTTGCTCCTCGGGTACGCGGTCCTGAAACCAATGGGTAAATGTTAGAATACCGAGGGATTTCACAATTATTGTACATCAACGTTCATCCTCTTTAAAAACCTGAATTTGAGCAAAACAGTAGTGGGTCTTGGACGTTTTCGGCTCGTGGAGATTAAGAAAAATAAGGATGAGAAGCCAAGAACCAAGATTGGTATGGAGAACAACTTTGGATGCATATTTTGATGAGAACGTAAGAGAAGAAGATGAGTAATCTATTATAATCTCCCTCTTTTGAAAAGTTTCACCTTTCAAGTAGTTGTTTGTTAGAGTTGAGTTTTTTGAGGTAGTAGCCTTATATTTTTGTGGGTGCAAGAATTCATACTGGAATTGGTGTTTCATGTTTTGAATGTATTAAGAATAGGTGCTCTCTAATCATTGTATTGATCAAGATTTTAATTGGAAAGTATTGAGTAAATATGGAGCTCTACTTAAAGCTTACTCAGTGGATGCAGGCAATTTGGCCGAACTATGTTAATTTGATGTATTGTGTCTCTAGTTTATTTTTTTATTGCTTATATTGGAGTACTTTGATTGTAGAGTGGTGGTACACTGTCTGGTAGGCCTAGCCACATTTGTGGTGTGTGTTGGATGTGTCATTAAAAAAAAAAAGAGTAAACTTTATAATATAAAATTGTTTAAGCTAGGACACTTGGACGTTAACAAAGATGAATTAATCATGAATGCTTGTGGAATATGCCACCAAGTTCTAGAAAAAGCCAAACACCGAGCTCCCTTGGCAAAAAAAATCAGCCATGACATTAGAGCTCCTAGGAACATAGCTAAACAATACATAATTGATAATTAAAGAGCGCCTAATAATCTCTGAGACTAAACTATTAAAATTCCAATCAAGGGAAGATTGAAAACCTCTCAAAGCTAAAACTTTGGCAAACAATCTAAGTTAATCCTCAGATTTAAAATACCCAAGAGTGTCCTAAAATCAAGCCGCCCTTGATAGCTTCAACTTCCAAAACTGTTGCCAAGAAACCATATCCCTTTTGACATTGGGCTGCCACAAACGCTCCATTTGAGTCCCATAAAATGCAGCTCTTTGCCATCTTTGTTTGTCCTACCGTCCGATGAACCATCGACGAACATTTGAAAACAATCCACATTCTCCTGCAGTGTCTCCGATGCTAAGAAGCTTACCGGGTTATTCCTCTCAATAGCTAGACTCAAACATTGATTATGAATGTTTGCAAAAAGGAAAGAGAAATTAGCCATGGTGAGGAGCATAGAAGCATCTTTATCCCAAAATAAGACGGCATTTCTTGTGTTCCAAATTCACCACACCATAGCACTCCAAATTTGGTTCACCCAGTTCATATTGTCATGAGCTTTAAATTTATACTGATGAAATCAATTCAATCATGAAGATGCTCCCCATGAAATTCATCTGTATCAATACATCAAGGAGAAAGTTTCGACAATCCTTTGAATGGGAGCAATGAAATAAAGCATGACTTATAGTTTCAAGACCCCCTCCCCCACAAATCAAACATATTTGGGTTAAAGTAGCTCTTCTTGCAAAAAGAGAGCTCCCAATTGATAAGTATGAGATTATCTCGATCAACTTTGTCTTGAGATTAAAGAAGCGTCATATTGAAGAGAATTTTAGATGACATTGATTCACCCCCCTTCTCAGTGTCAACCTGGGAATGACAAGTTACAATGTGAAATTGAACATGATATCGTTTATTAGATTCAGAAAAGGAGAGATGGAGAGAGAGAATGAGAGACAGAGGAAAGGAATTGAGAGGGAAAGTGATGGGGGAAAAAAGATCCATTACTACCATTTTTAGAACCGGGTCTTAGAAACAGTTGGGTTTTGGTTAAACGGGTCATGTAAATGTGTCTCTTTCACTTAAACCCCAGCCTTCTAATCTAAGCCATTTAGTAAGAATATGAAACATGTCTAGTTGTGGCGTGCACAACAAAGAGATGCACACAACAAATGATTTTTTTTTCCAATGTCAAAGGCTGGGTGGTTTTGCAATCAAAGCATAGAGACTACAGGGAATAAGATAGTCCCATTCCATTGGGCTTCGAAGTTTTCTTTTTACTTAATGAAATTGCAGGCGCCTTCAAGGGTTGTCTCTTCGGAGAGTTTGCCATTTCAAGAGTAGCAGAGTCGATTGCTGATGCTTCTATCAATGAACACATGCATGTTTCATTCAAGGATGCTGGCATTATTAAGCATCTTGTTCGACTACTTGATCATAACAGTGAGACTGAGCCCATTTAGGAAAGAGAGAATTCCCGATGGGAAGGCACCTATCTTTTCTCTCAATGTATAAATAAGCCCATTAATTAATTTAAGTCCAGCCCAGCCCAGAAGACACGAATCTCAAAAACTATGTGGTTTTGCAATCTAAGCCTAGAGAGTAGAGACTACAGGCGATATCATAGTCCCATACGGTTCAGCTTCGAAGCTTTCTTCCGCTTGATAAAATTGCAGACACCATTTGTGAGTGTTTCTCCGGAGACATCCGATAAAATTGGAACGATACAGAGCAGATTAGCATGGCCCCTGCGCAAGATGACACGCACAAATCAAGAAATGGTCCATATTTTTCCGTCTAATACTTCCCTGATTTTGTTTTCTTCAGTTCTTGTTTCCGCCTGTCTTACTTTCTGGTGATTCTGTTTCGAATTGTTCTTCAGTTACTCTGGTATGTTTGTTGTCTTTCAATATTTCTGTTGTTTGTATATGGTTTCTCCCATCAGATTCTTTTCTCGCGTATTAAATCCACACACGGTCAAATAGGGATCGAAAACTTGGATGAAGGAAAAAAGAAATGAATATGAATCGATTACTCATGGTTTGTGGTTTGTACCATTTTCTTGTGGTTTTGTGATAAGTAGACACTGGAAGTTTGTGGATTTCGAGGTTTCCGGGTTTTACTGCCTTCTGTATTCAATCAATGCAATAAAGTTGCTCGATTTGATTCCTTTGAGCTTCAGAATGAGTTTTTGTTTGCTCCATAGCTTATTCATGGAGAATGGATTGTAGATTGAAGTACAAACAAGATATTTCTGGTTAATAAATATTATGATATAGAAGAATTAAAGGTATGAGAGGGAGGAAGAATAGAGAATTTGTTTCTATTGAGCAAAACCCTAAGCCTTATTTCCACTATTCTGTTTATATTTCAGCTGCAACCATAGGACCTTTATTTATTTATTGTTTTGTTGGGGAGGGGAAGGGGTATACATCTGTGCAAGGCAAAAGTGGTATCCAGTTGAAATTCTCAATGAGACAATGACTATAAGTAGAACAATCTGAAATGTCAAACATACCAATTAGAGGCTTTATGACAATACAAGGTATGTTGACAGTAGCTTCACTGCCTCAAATGATCCACTCTGTTTTAGTTGGGCGTGGTTTTCCAAGGAAATGACCAATGAAATTGAGTTTTATGTGCATAAGGGGACCCCTAGTTAGTCATTGTTGGATTCAGGAGGAGAATTCACCTTTACTTGGAGGAGCATACAGACACCAACTTTAAATATCTATTTACAGCCTATGAAAGAAACAAATAGATATGATTCCTTTGCTATTCCATGGTTTTGGGAGTATTGTTTGTATCTACATGTTATGATATGCCATTTGATAAGAAAAGTAAATGCTTTTATGGTTTTAATCTTCTCTCCTATGTCCTCTGGGAGGGTAACTTCCTACCAGATAGCAGAACTTCTCTGTTGGGTTACTCTGCCTACAATGATGTATAAGATACATTGAGTTTCTATGACCACCACTTGTGTCTTCTGTGTAAAAGCAGTCAGATTGGCATTCTTTATCTCAATTTGAACAGACAGAAATATTTTGCACTAAATTCAGTTCCGTGAGTCTTGGTTCCTTTCTTAGTTGTTACTCTTAGTTAGTTTTTTACAGTTACCTACTCTAAGCAGGAAAAGGTCTAAGTTTTGTTAAAATTGAATTTCATATTCCGTTGAAGAACATGTTTCTTCTCTTCCAGAATCCTATAAAATCAGGCCTGCGTGATGTTACTGCGGAGAATCTTGATAAAGTATCCGTCCCCTCTAAAACTTAGTTGCTGTTTATGGACATAATAGTGCATCACAACATCTCATATCAGCTGCTATTGTTTTTTCATTAATAGATTTGATCTGATACTGATATAGAATGCCAATATCATGTTGTACCCAAGAAATATTGACTTTTTATGTGGATTGAGTTGATGAATATGTATTTCTTCTGAATCTTTAGTTAATGTTAATGATCTGTCTGTCTTGGAATAAATTGCAATACTGTGATAGTGTAAATGGAAAGTATCATTCTAGAACATACAGTAGCTCAGACTTTAATGGGACAACATATTGTGGAAACCTTGTTTGCAATGTCATGATTCTACAAATGATATATAGTATTCTTCAGTTCTATGATCACTGTTTTCCGATGTCTGAATCCAGGCATTTTATTCATTATCCATGCCAGTTCGTCTTGCTGCATCCTTAATTCTCTTTACTTCTACATGTCTTGGAGCTCATTTTGCCTGCAAAATAACCACAACCTGCTTAAAGCTCAAACAATCCAAGTTTTTTGATCTGCTACGTGCTTCTGTAGATAGTTAAAACAGAGACAAGTAATGAAAAACGAAAAAAATTTCTTCCTTGTCTTGCATGGCAACCTATGGATGATTAATGCTGAATTTTTGCAAAGAAGGAACACCTTAAGGTTTGTTAGGGCTTGAGGTGTATATTTCTTTTTAACCATAGAAAATGACAGAGGGGAATAGAAGTGATTTGGACACTAATTCAACTCAAGTCCTTTCTCTGTTCAATGATATCATATGAAAGGGAGGGGGGGGGGTATTCTTGAGGATTTATTATCTTATTGAACTTCATGTTTGCTTTGACTCTAACATCACCCAATGTCTAATCTTTTTATGTTTTTGAATAGGGTTGTCTATGACCATTTTATTATATTGGATAATGCCTTGAATCTTGATTGTGTTGAATGTAGTAGTTGTGACAAGATACACTTCATATTTCTTGGCATTGACCCCTTCTTGTCTTTCTTGGTGCGTAGTTTCACTTTGGCACATCTTAGGGCTGTCTCAATTGATTGATTGTATAAGTTCCATCATTAGTTTCCTTAATCCCTGCTGACCCTTTGCATCCCCTGAAGCATTTGTCATCAGATTTTTAGGAGTAGGTTTAACATAATCTGTTACACCTCTAAATGCAGTTGCAGATGACACATGAACAAAAGCTATAGAATTTTTTTTAGTCCTAGGGGGAGAGGTCCTATGCTGCCGAATAAAGGAAAAAGTTTTCTTAAAGAGGTGGTGGGGGATAGAAAATTTTTCTGAGGAGAAAGTGCTCCAAAAGGGTAGTTTCCATTTGGACCCTTGAGGTTTGACTTAAGTCGTTTTATGGTAAAAGAAATGACATTTTTGTATTTGTCTCGCCTGTGGTATCCAGAAAAGACCAACTAAGGATATAATGTCATTTTTATGATTAAAATGCTCTTATTGCAGTTTGATTTTCTTTCTTCAATTTATCTAGATTCAAAACACAGTTAAGGTACTAACAATTTGGTATTGGAGTAATCTTCTAACTGAATATGTTACCAGTTGAAAGGAAATCGATGTATAAGGACATATAGGTTATAAGAATAAAAATGTACCCTTGGTTCTTTTTAGATATTGTGGGGGGAGGCAAATGAAAAATGTCATTTTTCTTATTCAAAATAAATTAGATCAAACTTCAAGGGGTCCAAATGAAAATTAGCCGTGACATGGGAAAATTTTTAAAACTAATCATATAAAAGCAAACAATTAATGTTTAGAAACTACCGAAGATGACTATTAAAAATATTTGGTCAAATTGTTCTGTTTCTTGGATTTTCTACCAGCTCCTTCAGTTCAAACTTGGCCTTTTTGTTTTGCTTCAAATTTTGTACAGGATTTTCTGCCAGTTCCTTTCGGTGGAAATTTGGCCTTTTTTCTGGTTCCAATTTTGTACAGGATTTTCTGTCAGCTCCTTCAGTGCAAATTTGACCTCTTTTGTTGTTTCCATTTTATTCCTGCTTGCACTAGCTTTGCCAGAGATGTCATCTTTTTTTGGGTAATTTTCATCTGGATCCTCTGAGGTTTGGTCCATGTCATTTTTAGTCCAAAAAAATAGACACTTTGCATCTGCCTCCCCTGAGGTATTCAATAAGATCAATTAAGGACAATTTGTGATTCTTATGACTAAAATTACCTCACGTTTATTCTACCGTTAGATTTGCATATTTTCTTCACAACTAGATCTAACGGTGAAAATTAAAAGAGTGGGGTGTTTACTGGATCCACTCCTATACTGACAGACTCCCATACTTCCAGTTGGCCGTTAGATTTTAGACACCTGGATCATTCCAATCGGATGAACATAAATCCATCTGAAATAATACGCTCTCAGTCCCCAATTCTCTCTCATCCCCTTCATCGTCTCCATCTTCAGTCCGTCTCATCCCCTTCATCGTCTCCATCTTTAGTCCGGCGTGCCGCCATTGCTGGCTACTTTCCTCCTCAACTCTGGCACAAGAAGTTGGGATTTCCCAATTGCTGAATCTCCAATCAAGAATCCTTGAACACATAATCAATTTTTTGATTGAAATCACCATACAAATTCGACATTTCTCTCGCCCTCGCAAATCTAATGAAACCCCTCCCTAAATTCGCAACAAAAGAACTAAAATCCAAAATAAGTCAGGCTAAAGAAGGATCAAGTGGATTCCAATTGTAATTGTAATTGGATAAGGCAGGAGATTGTGAGAGGTAAGGAATTGCTCATGAGGTTCCTCAGACAAAAACAGAGAAGAAACAGAATAGAAAAATAAGTTTAGGGTTACAGTAAAGAAAATGGAAGAAACGAAGAAATGCAGAGGAAAGAGATGACTTTTCAGATGAAATGGTCTTCAAGCCACCATGACCCATTTCGTTCGACGCCTTACCCAGACCAGCCCTCCGACAAACGCATCTATCGCTTTCATTTTCCTTCCGTAGTTAACTCACAAGCTTAGTCTACCATCTATACACTTAACTTCGGATGCTCGATGAAACAACAGAAATTGGAAAAATCCAATAAACCACAAGAGATTGAAAGGAAAGGAGGAAGGAAAAAAAAAAATCTCGATACAGAGATAGAGATTCACAACCCAGCATAATCAATAACAGACGTTCAAATCCAACCGAAAAAGATTAAGAAGGGAAGAAAAAAAACCCTAGAAACCGAACTGAAAACCAAAACATCAACGGATATGGATTTGATTTATCAGGACATGATGCTGAAAGATTCCATTCCTTGACGATTTAGTTTTTTGAATCAGCTCAAGCTTGTTTTCTCGTTTTACCTTCGTCTTTCATTTTAAGTTTTATTTTTTATTTTTTTGGCCTCTGCTTGTTAAGTTTTGCTCCACTGTGAACTTCAGAGCTTAGAAATCCGGAAGGGAGAGACAGAAAAGAAATGTATATGTTTTCAGATGGATTTATATTCATCCAATTGAAATGATCCACTTGTCTAAATACCTCCACTTTTTTAACTTTCACCGTTAGATTTAATGTGAAGAAAATATGCAAATTTTACGGTAGAATAGATGTGAGGGTATTTTGGTCATAAAAATCACAAATTGTCCTTAATTGATCTTATTGAATACCTCAGGGGAGGTAGATGTAAGCTGTCTATTCTTTTGGACTAAAAATGACATGGATCAAACCTCAGAGGGTCCAGATGAAAATTACCCTCTTTTTTTAAATCCCCTGTAAACCTTCTTTGTTTTGTATGACGCAGTATGGACTCCTGGCTCAACAATTGCCAGTTTTTTTTTTGGCCAGTTACATTGAGCAAAATCATACTACTATTATAAAAGTACGAACTCATAGAAGATGGTTACATTTTTTTTCTTCCTAAAATACCCCTAAACTTATACTAAAGTGATATAATTAATTATGTTTAAGATTGTAATTTAACACTCATAAATAAAAATAATATAATATTTATTAGGGATAATTACTATTGCCCCCTGTAATTTGATTTTATTACTAATAAGACCATGTTTTTTACGAAATTACTGTTGCCTCCTTCCTTATAACATTGTTAAGTAGCCGTTAAGTTTGAATATGTAATATCTAGTTTGTCCTTCATTAAAATTAAGAAATCAAAAGACGATGCTACTACATTTACAAAAATCAGATTAAATGTCAATCTTACTCTAAACTTCATTTATTTTGAATTAATGAAATGGACAAAATCCAAATCCGATTTGGTTTCCCACCTTCACTAAACTTCATTTATTTTGAATTAAGGAAACTGGCAAAATCCAAATCCAATTTGGTTTCCCGGCTTCACTAAGCTTCATTTATTTTGAAATAAAGAAATGAGCAAAATCAAAATCAAATTTGGTTTCCTACCTTCACTAAACTTATTTATTTTTGAAAATACTTTAGGTGATATTTAGTTTCCAATTTGAGTTAAATTTGATTTTCCTTTTTCTTTGGTTTCTATTTGAGTTTTATTCAATCATTCTTTCTTTATTTTGTTTTTTTCTTTTATAGAATAAAACGGATTATAACAGTTAATTGAGGGTACTATTGTAAATTGACAAAAGGGTAAATAATTAAAGAGATAAGTATAAGGGTATTTTGGGATTTTTAAAAAAATATAAAGATGTCACATCATCAGTAAACTAACGGAACTTAATGTTAAGGGGCAATAGTAATTGTAGACAAAGTTAAAGGTTGGATTAGTAATTTTGAAAAGTACAGGGGATACAATAGTAATAAAATCAAAGTACAGGGGGCAATAGTAATTATCCCTATTTATTAATTGAATCTTCAAAGGTTTTTCTTGAGAATCCCAAACGTTTAAACCTCTTAGTTGGCCCACTACAAGAAAAAGAAAAAAAAATTCATCAAAACCAATAATATTCATTTAATTCAAATCACTATATCATTATATATATAAAATATAATAATTTTTATTAATTGATATTTACTAATGGAACTTCAAAGGTTTTGCTTGAGAATCCCAAAGGGTTGAAGCGTCTTTGAATGTGTTACGGCAGAAAGATATTTCCGTTGCCCTTAAGGGTTAGGTTGATGCAAGTATTAAGGGATCCGTGCATGTTCGCATCGATATCAGTGGTTCACCTTTGGAATTCCTTGGTTCGTTTCTTACATGTTGCGTGATTTATTAGTTAATTGCTTCATCGTTTTATTTCTTATCAATAGGCAGTTCCACTTTCATTTCCGCTTAATGTTGCAAATTTAGAACGCTGCAACCATTTGATTCCCATAATAGCTTGGCTATTTTCTACACAAAAAAAAAAAAAAAAAAAAAAAGCTTGGCTATTTGTTTACCCTTTTATCTGTTAGATTTTCATGAAAATTTTGTTTTATGCTGAGTTTCTAATTTTTGTTTTATGCTTTTATTTTCCCTCTTTCTTTTTGCAAACTGCATATTTTGTGGATTATAGATAATAGATGAAAATTAGGGGTGTCAATTTGTAGTCCGAATCGTTAAAACCGAACCACACCAGCCCATTATAGCCCAAACCAAACCTTAATGGGCTGTGTTTAGGCTGAGGGTCGCGGAGCCCTCACCAACCCGAAACCGAACCGCAACCCGTTATAGCCCGTTTTACAACCCGTTTTGTTATTTTACATTAAATAATATTTGAATCAATATATTACCACTAGGTAGTTGGTATAAACAATTAAAAAAAAAATTAAGCATGAACTCAAAAGATCAAGTAGTCATTATAATACTTAAATATCTAGATTCTTGATTTCTATAGAATTGGTGGATTTTTTTAAGGGAAATTGACCAATAACAACTTTGCTTTCCAAAGAATTTTGGCTTTTGTTGTAGGATGCTCAATTATTTCTTGTTGTTGTTTTTCTTGCACACCATAAACCGTTAGTTAACTCGAGTCTAAACCATTAGTCCAAACCGTTAGTGAGCCCGAACCGAAACTGCACCAAATCGAAACCGGCCCAAAACCGTTATTTTGCTAATGAGCCGTGTTTGGGATAGATGTTTTTCAGCCCAAAACCATTAAGCCCAGCCCGAAACAGCCCCAAACCGCACCGTTGACACCCCTAATGAAAACTCAATGAAACAATCAAACCATCAACCGTGATGTGTCATGTGTGAGATCTGAAAATAAATCAAACCTATTCATCTTTTTTGTTGTGCATTACTTTCCATCTTAAATTTAGTGCTTTTCCTTTACATTTTGAAATACTTCGTCTAGGCATCTTCATTTTACACAGGAATAGTTGTTAAATGCCTTGCAAATTTTACCTTTTTTTAGGGGGTGCTAATAGGAACCATGGAGGTAATTTGCTGTTTTACTTCCCTTCTTGTGTTAGTATGTGCTTTAGTGCCTCCCATTGATGCTTTTGTATTCTCTACCAGGGGACTAGATCATGTGAAGGCACTAATTTGAATTTATAGAAGGCAATATTGTTTGCGACGACTATCAGGAAGTCAAAATCCAAGAGAGCACACAGGGTTCTGGGTGTTGGATCCATACCACGTTCATTTATTGTTGTTTTGAAGGAATGCACTTGTCACATCCCGCCCTAAATCCACCAAGGGGATACCCTATCTGGATTACCCGGGGAGTGAATTACTGTCCCGCCGATCAAGTTTAGGAACGATCATAGTCACTTAGCACAATAATATAATCAAAAGCAAGAACAATTCCTTATTTCCAAATAATTCAATAATAAAAGTCGAGAAAGTACCTCAGAAGGATTCACAAATAACATCAGAGTGCGGAAAGGATTTCATTAGTATAAACAATCAAGTGTGAAAAGGAGGGAGGAAACCCATCCTATAATATCAGCGGAAGATGAAACAACTAAAGTAAAGGTTACAACCGATTCACCAAATAACAAGTGAAACAACTAAGCTATAGTCCCGACAATTCAAATAAAAGGTTAAAAAGGGAATGAGGCGACATCCCATCCCTAACACACAAATATAAAACTGAACTGCAACAAACAAGTCCCGATCTCGGTCTACTCGTCTTTATCAATTGGTTCATCGCCACCGGTATGATACAAGTCTTCAACTCGGCCTCCAGATGGTTGACTGCCACATTCAACAGTGGTAGTACCTGCAGGAAAGTCTAACAAAGTATGTTGCAAAAAGGAGTGAGTTCGAAAGAACTCAGCAAGGAAAGTTATTCCATAATAACATAAATCATATGATGCGCAGCATAGCATGATGCAAATATGAATCTAACTCTAAGTATGCTGGTCATCTAGGGTAGACATGCTTTAAGTCATAGCACCGTACTTCTCTCGGGTCGTCACCACTCTCCCATTTCCATATCTTGGGAATGCCCGGGGAAGATCGGTAAAGTCATCAAAAAAAGCCGTGGTAAGGGGATCGGTCACCGCTCTCTCACATCACCATTTAGTCAAGTACTGGCGCATGTCACAGTAAAGCCTAGCCCAATGCAAGTCATCTACTCAGTCATATCAACTCAGATCCAGATACGTCCATTCCTCGCCCCCGGCGATCCTTTCCGGTATCCTTCACACTAGAGTCAGCGTAATCCCGGATTACGGACTCATCAACCCTATTGGTCATCCACATATAGTAAACGGGAAGCTCTCACGTCCTCTCACGGGTTGGTTACCGGTCTTGAGCGCCTGTGAGCCCAAGTCTATCCATATGCAACCCTACCAATAAATGGCCCCCACAATGAGATTTATGACCTCTCACGGATTGGTTACCGGTCTTGAGTGCCCACAAATCCCCATTGTTACCACGGGTCGTTCGGTCTCAATGCCCTTCCGATTCGGGTCTGATACGACAGGGACATCCTAGCCAAACAACTAGACAATCCTATGTATGTCATCCAATAACTAGGGAAAGAGTCGATAGGCACCTTCGGAGAACATCCCATACTATTCCCTCCGGTGTCCAAGGACATAAGTGTCAATAGGACACTCCCCAATCCCAAGTTATACCTAGACAATCACATATTCAAGTTCATCACTTCTCATGCATCAAATACATCTTCATAATACAAGTTAAATAATGATATTGAAATGAATCATCATAGAAATAAGTAAACAAGAATAGTAATGTAACATGACAAGAGTATAAAGATTTCAATACTACTGTTCCAACACATATATCACAGTCTTATAACGATTAAAAGAAATCAAGAGATTCTATTCATAAATAAGAACATAAATCATAAGTTGATGATCTATATGTTTATGGAGATAACCATCCTTACCTTAGGTTGAGTTGATGATGAATTGAGAGTACCAAGAAATAGTCCAAAAGAATTGTTAAGACCCTAAACAAACATCAATAACAAGTTAGAGAAGAAGTCGGGAAGATCGGATGTCAATTGGATCAAAACTGGCCAAGGTTGTTGTCAGCAACAAGTTTGGTCGATGGTCTTGGTCGATGGTATCGACCAAAAGGATCGACCAAAATTGTCTTCGGGACAGAATAGTGGATTTTGGGGATTTGGGTCCGAAATGGGTCTTCCGGGGTTCGGATCGATCTGAAACTTGGAGGGATGATTAATAACAATGTAAGAACACTACCTAGCAAGTATTATCACAATCCAATGGTCCAAATGAAAATCCCCAAATTGAGGTCCTATGTTCTAAAGACAAGAATCCTAGCATTCATGAGAAATTGATGTAATTGAAAGGGAAGCTAGAGAATTAGTTGGGGAATAGGTTAGGAACATGATTACAATCATTTGCAAGCCAGAGAGTAGACTAATCATACTCCACATCTCAGTTTAGTATAAGAAATCTAGTTGTTAAGCAAGGAATCATGGTAATGTATATGTAAGGATCAAGATGTAAGTGAAGCATAGCAAGAATGAAGGAAAAGCAAGTATAAATGGGAAGAGACGTTCATGGCAAGGTGTTTGCAAGGTTGCAGCACCTTGGCCATGGTCTCATCAGTAAAAGAAGAAAGGAAGTGAGTAGAATAGAGACCAAGAGAGAGAATCATACCTTAGAAGATGGTAGTTGGAGAAGAGAGACAAGGATTCTTGTAGAAGGTCATCACCCAAGCTAAGGAGGAGCCTAAGAGGAGCCTTCCCACGTTCTCAGGTGTTGAAATGAGTGAAATATCGTTCTAGGTTCGAGGTTTCACTTAAATAGAAGAAGGAATATCCAAAAAACATCTTTTTCTCGATTCTGGGCAACTTTGGTCGATGGTCCTTGGTTGATGGTATCGACCAAAACCATCGACCAAATAGGTAACAGGTTTCAGCAGAAAATCCAGAAATAGTTCAGCAACTTCGAACAGGGATTCGGAGGGCTATACAAGGTCAAATTGAGTGATATTTTCTCCTACAAGTCAATCAAGAAGTCTAGTTTCCAGAAATACCTTTGGATCAAGCATGTGAGGTCATTAGGTCCACCAACTAAGCTCACCTTCTTTGATGCGCAAGCAGGATTTGCCAGACACAGTTCAGCAACTTCGGACAGGGATTTGGAGGGCTATACAAGGTCAAATTGAGTGGGGTTTTCTCCTACAAGTCCATCAAGAAGTCTAGTTTCAAGAAATATATTCGGATTGAGCACAGGAGTTCATTTGGTATTTCAACTAATTCACTCCTCTTCGGTGTGCAGATTCAAAACTAACATTGACAATGCCCTCAAGTGAGGGGCATCATCGTCAATGTCCACGGGCTTGGGTTCCGACACCAAATCAACAACCAAAAGGGTCCACAAGTATAATTTCCCCCAATTTGGGTCTTCGGACCTACAAACATAATAGGTCCCGGGCCGGGCCAAGGTTAGGATAAGGCCAGACATTACAGATCTACCCTAAGGGAAAGGTCTGACATGGCTTCCTAAGGTTTTCAAAGATAATAATATTGAAATTAAAGTCCAACTTTTAAGGTCTAACATTGAACCAGTCTTTCTTTACCCCAAAATAAATAGGGTGTCCAGGCTAGGTTTGGGCTGGATGTTACAGCACTAGCCACCGTTGCAACTAAGGGAGTCGTCGTTTTTCATGGTGACAATGTGAAGATGATTTGATCAGAAAGCAAAGACTACCATTAAAACAATGGGCGGCAGCAGCTTAATGTCTGGATGACCTGAGCTTCAATGATCTTGTGTGGAGACTTAATAGGTCCTGCACGTACATCAATGAAGAGCTATTTTTTTCGTTTGGTTGGGGGGTGGGTGGGGGGAGTTCCACATGTGCTAGGCTTCAACAAAGTGGGTGTGGCTGTTGTTAAGTTATGTCTTGATCATTATTTACTCAGAGAGCAAATGTGATGAGGGGTTCTATGATTGAGGTTCCTTTTTGTTCTTGAATTGTTTTACGTTTTCAAGCAATGAACTAATACTCATTATGGATATCCCTTTATAGTAAATTCAAGTGCTTTAAGCACAATTTGGCCATAATTCAATATCGTTTTGAAACTTGGGATGATCTTCACATTTCACTCCTTGCATTTGGAGGCCAGAGCAAATTAAGTCGACATAGTAGTTTATATCTACAATGTCAATTCCTTATTAGAAAAATTTTTTTTATCAAAGTTTCAACCTAAATTTTTTTTTATAAATTCAACAATCCGATAATTTTTTTATTCAACCCCGATCGGATCAATCCGGTTGGGTCTGCTTCTGTTAGTACGGTGTTGTACAGAAACTGATCCCCTACTGTTAACATCAATTACTACGAATTAGGATCGGTCTCATCAGAGTTGGAGCTAATTGGTTAGATGACGGCTACTTCACTTATTAGAATAGTATTAGTAGTTATCCCATAATGGAATAGAAAGAACACGAATAGGCATGTTCAATAGATTATTGAGATGTCACAACATTTAACTCCTATATTAACTCTCTTCTAACATTTTTTTTTTGATACATAAACGGGGTTAAAAAACCCAAATCAATTTAATGAGAGCTGGTCAAACGATCCACCTGAAGGAACTCCTCTATACCTTGAGGGGGTTCCTGAAAGAAATGCGTAGGAGACTACAATGTTGTTGTTCTCTTCGCCATCCAATCGGCAACCATATTTGCTTCTCTATTAGTATGAGTAATGATGATATTTCCATGCAAATCTACCAACTCTCGAATCGCCACAATAATCCTTGTCATCCTTCCTTGATGTTGAGCACTCAGTTTTAAACAATCGATTGCTTGTGAAGAGTCAGACTCCATGTAAACAGGTAGCATATTTCTTTCTACTGCATAGCATATGCCTACACAAATAGCATGGAGCTTAGTTTCAAGAACACTTGTCTTGGGGATTCTATGCACAAAACCTCCCAAGTACACCCCTTCTGAGCTGCGAAAAACCCCTCCAATTTGATTGAAATCTTCTTTACCAACTGCAGGATCTACATTGCATTTTAGCCACCCTTCCGTTGGTCTTTTCCACTTTGCCTTTCTTCTAACACTTCGTGATAATGATTGTGGATTATTTTCCTGGGTCCAAACTGCCTCCACATGTGAGTAGTATTCTTTTATCATTTCCACCCCTCCTCCTGGTCGAGTGAAGTCTTCTTCATGAGTATCACGATTTCTCCAACCCCACAGTAGATATAGTGTGATGGTGAAATTGGCTGACCATCCTTTTTGTTGTTGTGATAGATTTCCACAAATGTTTAGGTAAAGCCAATCACGACGATCACAATTGAAGAACTGTCCTTGTTGATTTATTGGGATTAATCGTTTCCATACTCCACTCGCATATGGCAATCTCTAAACACATGTAGACTAGTTTCGGCTTCATGAAGACAGAAGTTACAGAATGAGTGGCTCATGAGTCCCATTTTCCACTTCCTATCATTAGTTAGCAGCCTGTTCAGACTTAGAACCCACATGAAACAAGAGATTCTTTACAGCACCTTTAACTTCCAAATGGCTTCCCAATACCTGTTATCAAAAGAAATGTCCACACCAAGACTATTGGAATCTTCTAACACTTCATATGCAGATTTTATTGTAAAACATCCATTCTATGATGGACTCCATAGCCATACATCCTTTCCTCCGCCTGTACTTGGCGGTGGCATGCTTCAATTTTAATGCAACAGTCAGAAGGTAATATATTTTCAAAATTTTCCTTTCTCCAACCTCCATTTTCATCCACATATGATGATATTTTTTCCTTACTCATTCCACTGGGTATATCATATATAGCTTTTGACTTAAGGTTCTGCCCCACCTCCAGCCAATTATCTTCCCAGAAAAAAGCTGAAGTTCCATCGCCAACATCAACTTTGCTATTGCTCAGCACTTTGGGAGCTACAGTACAGATTGCTTTCCAGATGGGAGAGTCACTCGGACTAGCTTTGAATTTCTCTTTTCTTCTACTGGTTCCATATTTTGCCTGCAAAACTGATTTCCAGATAGTATTATAATTTAAGAACCTCCAAGCAAGCTTCATCTAGAAAGCTTAATTCACCTTAACGAGATTTCTAAAGCCCAATCCACCTATCTCTTTTGATTTGCAAATAGTGTCCCACCCAATGAGATGAGATGGCCTTTTGTTTTGAGTATCACCCCATAAAAAACCTCTAGCTGATTTTTCAACATCTTGAAGTATTCCTTTTGGTAAGGGTCCTGACTGCATAGAGTAAACTAGAATAGCCATAATAACTGATTTAGCAAGGGTTATTCTGCCAGCCAAAGAAAGTGAATTAACCTTCCAATTCGACAGTCTACTCTTCACTTTAGCTAAAATATGGTGGTCATTTTCCTTCTTAACCCGTCCATTCCAAATTTGGGTTCCTAGATATTTACCAATTTCTTTTGTTTCAGTGAACTTGCTGACATGGGTGATGTCTCTAGCTTGATTGCGACTGACATTTCTAGAAAAGAAAATTCTGGTTTTCGAAGTACTGACCTTGCTACCAGAAGCCATACAAAAATTGTTGAGACAATCATTGATTGTTGCTACCTGTTCAATCGTGGCTTCGGCAAAAAGAAGTACATCATCTGCAAACATTAGATGAGAAATGCATGGCCCGGTCCTCCCAATTTTGATAGGTTTCCATCGCCCATCACTTACAGCATCTTGTATACAATGTGATAACCTTTCTATGCACATCACAAAAATATAGGGTGACAAAGGATCTCCTTTCCGAATGCCCCTAGTGGGTTGGAAAAAAGTTGTATCTTCCCCATTCCAAAGAACACCAACAGGTGCTGTGGTTATACACTTCATAATCACATCAATCAAACTACTCGGAAGATTGGCAAGTGTGAGGGTTTCTTGTATGAAGCTCCACCTAATCCGATCATAAGCATTCTCAAGATCAATCTTGGTGGCCATAGTGAGTTGTTTGTTGGATTTCTTGCGCATAGTATGAAATATTTATTGTGCAGTAATGATATTTTCCTGTATATGTCTCCCTTGAACGAAGCTGGCCTGATTTGGAGATATGAGGCATGGCATATACTCTTTTAATCTAGCACTAATAACCTTAGTAATTATTTTCATGCTCACGTTACACAGAGAAATTGGTCTGAATTGAGAAATTAACTCAGGTTTGTCCACTTTAGGGATGAGGGCTAGATATGTTTCATTCAATTTTGTTTTTTTTTTTTTGGGGCAAAAAATTCTTCCGCCCTTAAATATCCTCGTGATGACTTGCAAAACGAAAGCGTCAGATGTGGCCCGACCGCTGGGGTCGGGAGTCCACCTCTGAAGGCTAAGTCAGTTGATGAACTTAATCACAAACGGCTCTGCTAGAAGCACAGAGCTAAGGAATGAAGAACTGGGAAAGGTGATCTAGATAGCAGATCGCTGATAGTTTTGGTCTATCAGTATGTATCTGAACCTGAGTCTCAGACAGTATTCTTTTTCGATCCCCTCACCTTGTATGGTAGTGAGGTTTATATAGAGCGTACCTTCGAATCTCCTTCGTTGGATGCACTTGAGCCTTCTTCGGGTAGTCGTTGGATCTTAACTGTTAGATCCGTTGAGCAATAGACTTCTACTAGTTTGGACTAGTAGAGGACTCCCCGAGATAACCTTTAGGTTATGTGATGGTTATCCCTTCGGTAATGATTATCCGCAGCCGTCAATTCGAGTCCGCCATCATTAGGGTAATTACCCTAATCCATAAGTAGGATTAGGGCACGCTTGCAGCCGAATAAGCTTTCTTCTTCAGCAAGCCATCTTCTAGATCCGGTTCGCTCGGGAGAGAGTCGGTTCTCTCCGTCTCGACCGGGGTCGAGGGTCGGACCAGGTATGAACCCGGTCTGATCATAATCTCTCCGTATCACGAGCCCCCCAGACCAAGCGTTCGGTCGATCCCGAGGGCTTGGTTTTTAACTGGGTTCATCGTCAGGTGATAATCTCTTCGTGCTTCATTAAATGTCATATCACATTTAATGCGGTGGTCACTTTTCCTCGAGCTGCCAGAGTGTAAGGCCACATATCTCCTTGCAGTTGATCTGTCGTGGCTCACGTCATCCAAGCGACGGTTTTCGAACGCCTATTTTGGATTCTTGAGTTCAAACTTTCAAAACGTCTTTCAATCTTGATCGTTGATTTTGAATCAATCTCGATCGTTCGATTCCCGAACACTCGTAGGGGAGTTTTAAAAGCGGTTCGTTGTCTTCGTAGGTTTCATTCTTCTTGTCTGGAATTTGAACCTTTGTTGTCTGCTTCGCGCCTTCTTGCTCTCAAGCTTCCACCTCACTGAATCAGTAAGTTTACTGGTCTTTTTCTTTTTGTAGTTTATCAAAACAAGTAATGGCGGACGATAGGGCTTCTCCGGTACCCAAGTGTTGGTAATAGCAAGGAGGCTTTTGCTTCTCCCGCTCCCGAACAGTCGGATAGTGATAACAAAACCCTAACTGTCCTCTGGCTCGAGTTTGCTAAAGTTTCTCAAAAAGGTTTAGAAAGAAAAACCGAAACTTCTCCTATCCTTCTCGAGTCTGGATCTTCCAAGATTGTCGAGTCTTCTAGGCAGCCTCAAACTTCTGGGTCCGATGGTGGACCTGGCTCTGTTCCCTCCATTTATAATGAGGAAACCCTTCTTTCAGCTATCCAAGATTTTGATTTTCCTTCCTCTTATCAGATTAGGGCTCCCCACCCTGATGAGAGGGTTGATTCAACCCTTTTGGGTGAATTTTCTCTGTATATAGATGCACTGGAAGGCGGGGTTCGCTTTCCCTTTTTTAATCCTTTGTTCTCCGCAGTTCTAAATCATTGGAACATTTGTCCCGGAATGCTCCTCCCCAATAGCTGGCGTCTCATCGTCGGCTTCTTGGGTTTGTGTTTTGAACTTGGCATTACGCCATCTCTTTCTCTCTTTGTACATTTTCATGTTCTTTCTATCTCCCATCCTCCCGGATGGGTTTTTCCCGTCCAAACGCAATAAGGCTGAACTTGATTGGAGGGGCAGCATCCTTGTCAAAGGAACTTGCCCTTCTAACCACAAAAGATGGCGCGAACGATACTTTTTCTGTCGAGCGCCTCCATTAGATCTTAACTTCCCAACCGCCTGGAGGAGGTGTACTTCTTCTTCCGAGAATAACCGAGGTCTTCTCTTATCCAGAGAAGACGAGGCGGCCGTCAGGAAGATCAAATCCATTCCATGGTATCAAGAGATACATAGACTTGAAGTGGAGTATAACTCCATCCTTCAGTACTAGGGCTTGGCTCATTGTGAGCTTCTAACCACCATCCTTTAATTTTACTGAAGTGATATGTCTTTAATTCCGACTCTTGTCATTCTTCTTTGCAAGGCCCCAAGAATGAACCCCGAGAGCCTGCGGGTGAAGGCCGCTAGGGCCGTTGTGACAGCCGAGCAACGATCACCCGTAGCCTTGACCGTAGATCAAGAGGCTTCTGTTCCCTCTCCCGACCCCTCTTATAGGGGTATCAGGAATATCAGGCCCGTGGCTGATGTTTCGGGTAAAGGGAAAAAACCGATGGTGGAGAGGTCAAATATCTCTTCCTCCGCCCGAACCAAAAGGAGGCATGACACAATTGATGCTTCCTCCAATAAAAAATCCAAAGCTTCAACGGATTGTGAGGAGGTCTTCACCCCCGTGGGACCCCGAAGCCGACCGACAGGTGACTCCCGGATCCCGAGAAAGCCGCGCAATGGAGCTCCCTCGCCTTGCTCCTTCGATCGCCAGAATTTGAAGCCCCGGATGACACCTCCCTTGTTAGTCAATCTACAAGGTACCGGTCTTCTTGCTTACTTATTTTTTCATAATTTCTTATGACTTCTTCTCGATATTTTCCACCTTCCCAGAATGCCGTGTTGAGCTTTTATCAACACATGGAAGCATTGAGCCGGGTTGGTCGCACCAGCTCCTTGCCGCAAACCCGTGAAGAGAATTTGGCCAAGGCCAATTTTGAAATAGACCAGCTGACTGCAGCTGCTGTGGAGCTGTAGAAAAAGAATGAGGAAGAAGTGATCTCCCTCAAGGAGGCCCTCGAAGCTTCGAAGATTCGTGCCGCCGCCGCCGAGCGCGAGGCCAGGAAGCAAAAAGCAGCTGCCACGTTGTTTGGTGATAGGCTTGAATTCAAAAGTAGGGAGCTCGAAGAACATCCGAAGTTGGCGATCCCTAGCAAGCCCGAGCATATAAAGCCGTAGCTTCGGAAGGAGTGTGTTCGGAAATACCCGAACAAAGATACCTTTCTCCGAGCTGCTAGGTATCTACAACATTCAAGCTTATCGCTTGGGGGCGTAACGACGTTTGGGAGCGAATTCTCGGATCAATCCCTACCTTCGACATCGCTCCCTTTTGTGAGGTGTGCCACAAAGAGGTCTTCGGGAAAGTTGGTATGGATCTCCTGGACCGGGCTCGGAAGAAGATGATCCTTTTCCAGCTGACCCTCAATATGAGGCATACCCGGCCGACGAGCCGGCACTTCCAGAGGAGAAATCACAAGCCGAGTCTCAAGTTGCTACTGTAGAGGACTCAGCCGATGCCATTCTTGAGGAAGGCTCTTCTCAAGATCCTGAGAAAAGTCCTCCCGAACAGGGTCCCTCGGGCAACAATGAAGAAGAGGCTTAGGGAGTTATCTTTTATTGTAAAGATTTACCCTCTTATTAATGAATAGACATTTCTTTTTCATGTTGGCCTTTACATTTCCCCGTCTCCTGCCGAAATCTTGCCTTGAATATCAAAGTATAAATGATAAAACTTATCACTTAACTTTACATTCCTCGCCAAATAATAATCTTGTAGAAATATTGTGAAGATGCGTTTCGGAAAGATGCATTAATCTTCCCCACTACTTCATTTATTGCAAAGTCCGCACGTTTCCCTTCTCGCGAAGTTCAAACGTTTTCTTGCTTTTGTATACCATTCACTCGTTTCCAATGAATCGGAAATACATCCATTATTTTAATGGCGGTGCGACGATTGGAGGTATCTCTGCATCAGGTGCTCGTTTCCACATGTTTCCATGTGGCATCCCTCCGACCGTTGATCTTGCTTTCTGCGATTTCGAAGCGTCATTTTGATCTAGGTCGTCGGTTGTCCTTAGCCTTCAACCGTCGTCTTAGTACCTGAGGCTATTTAAAGCCTTCGTGGGTACCCTCCATCTATCGTGCTATCTGCAAGTTAGATTTGCTAAAGTGCTAAAGTGACCTTTCGTCCTTCGGCCTGCTTCCGTATTCCTCGTACTCCAACAATAGCTCTATCAAATTCTGAACAAGTGAGTTTCTTGATTACTCATCTCTTTCCCCACTTCCCCCCTGAGTAAACTGCACAGTAGTTATACTTGGGGTTTAGTTATTTGGTTTTGTCGGAAGTGATAAAAAACTAGGGTTTTCCCTCTTGTTGTCATCGTTTTATTTCTGTACTGATACGGCTTGTTTGTTTGCATAGTGGCTCCCAAGATCAACCCGAACTTTATCAGAGCAAAATCTTGCAACAAAATCGTTCCGTCGGTGGTGGTTGGGGCTAGTGAGGTGGTTTCAGCTAGTGAATCCTCCAAGCGTAAGGCGATTGCTGCCGGTGAATCTTCAAGTCAGATTCCCACAGTTTCTATTGATGCCGTCCCTGCGCCTCCTTTGCCCGAAGTGATCGCTCGTCTTTCCCAGGAAGATCTTGATCACTTCGTTGCCGATGGTGCCGCCGACGCCCCCGCCGGTGAGATCATGGTGCACCCTCGAAAGAGACTCTTCGGGCATCTGAGGCAACTATGTTGGCGTCTGATGAAGGGTTGGTCCCAGCAGGTGCTGCTCCTATTTCCCATTCTAATGCTTGTTTGGCATCCTCCTCCTCTCCTTCCGAGTCGAAGGATTTTGCCACTAGGAAGCGCCGTCAGTTGACAAGTGATGCAGCTCATCCTTCTCTTGGTGTAGCTCATCCTTCTCATCCTTCGCCTGAATTAGTGTCAAACGAGTTTGACAGAGTGTTGGAATGGTGTACCGCTGCTCGAATGACTTCCGAGAGCGTAGTTCTTTCCAAACTTCCGATGAAGTCTTTACGAAGTCACTGGTGATGTAAGTCTTTCTTCATTATCCTCTGATTCTGAAAAATTACTCTTCTGCTCCTTCTTAACTCGGAAGTTGTTTGCAGGAGTCTTGCTGGTAACTTCCACAACCAAGTGGAAGCAGCTTTCTAGGCTCGAGAGGTTGAGCAATGAAGTTTCCAGGCTTCGGGAAATCTCTCGAAGCTAAAGATGTTGAGATTGCTCGCCTTCGGAATCTAGCTTGGGAGGTGGCAGGAGAAAAAAATTCGATGATTGGTCGTCTTCGAGTCGGACTTGGATGATGCCGGGGAGAAGATCCGGCGATCGGAGCGAACAGCTTGAAAGTCGGAGCCAAAGGATCTTAAATGTTACCCGAAAGGCAAGCCGTCGTTCTTTTGCCCGAATCCCTTCCAACCGATGTTCGCAGAGCTGCGTCTTCAAGTATTTACACAAGAAGCCCTTTGTTGATATGCTGAATGCTTATAACTTGCAAAGCGCATCGGGATGGTGAGAGCGAAGTATGGGAATCAATATTAAGGAAGGATCCTCATTTTGATACGACTCCCTACTGGTCGTTTTGCCATCCCGAAGTATTTACCGACCCGGGGTATTCCTCCTCCCGACTGGACCAAGGATAAGATTGATCCTCCACCTTCCGATCCGGATATTATGCATTATCCGGAAGATTCTCCCGTTTATTCTCCCCCGGAAGATGTCAATTATAACGAGCTTGTCCCGAATGCGAGTTTGGTCGAGGACCATACTTCTCCCGGGATAAGCCGGACAAAGAGTATGAAATTGCGGAGGATTTTATGCATACCGAAATATTTTTTGTAATCCTCATTTCTTCTCTTCTTTTCCTTGAATCCACACCAATGGTTGACTCATATGTTTGTTCTAGCAAAGTCGCCGTCGATCTTGTATAACTTCTTAACAACCACCTATGATGACTTTCTTTTTTGACCGAAGATTGTATCCAGCTCTTGTAATTGTTTTGATACTGGCCTCTTTGGATCTTTTGAAGAAATAAGAAATTAACTTTATCTTGAACTTTGCTAGCCACTTGAATCGCTGTTGCATTAGGTCTTAGTTGTTTGAAACAATGCCTTTACTTAAGGATTTCCGGAGAAATACAATAAGTCCGGAGAAGGAACTCACTGGGTGTTTAAACCGATGCCTTTACTTAAGGATTTCCGGAGAAATACAATAAGTCTGAGAAGGAACTCACTCGGGTTTTAAACCGATGCCTTTACTTAAGGATAATTCAAAAATTCAATAAGTCTTGAAGGAACTTACTCGGGTTTCAAACCGACGCCTTGCAAAAGGAACTCACTCGGATTTTCATCCGATGCCTCGACTTAAGAAAGTCCGAAAAATTTCCATAAGTGTTGAAGGACCCACACGAATTTTCATCCGATGCCTTATAGTTGGATCTTGTTCTTGAATGTGGTGTATGATGCCCCCCAATCAAAAGATAGTTTGTTGAAAGCCAAAAATTGCATTGATTGAGTTGAAAATGATTACATCGCGAACAAAATTGAAATCATCATCAAGGATAAAACTGTTTGAGATGCCTAGCATTCCACGAACGATCCAACTCTTTTCGGGTGTTGATGTTCTTCAGCCCGTAAGCTCCTCGAACCGACCGGTTTCACAACCATATAAGGTCCTTCCCGGAAGGGTCCAATTTTCTTTGGTGACGCTGGTCGGAAGCTAGGGTGTTTCTCAACACCAAATCTCCGGCTAAGTACCGACGATTCTTCACTCGAGTATTATAATGAGACGCTATCCTTCTTTGATAATGTTGAGTTCGTGCTATTGCCTTTGCCCGAACTTCGTCCAACAAATCAAGACTATCAAGCAGTCCTTGTTCATTTGCTTTTTCCTCGAACTCACGATCCCGTAATGTCCCCGCCATTATCTCCACTGGTGCTAATGCTTCGGATCCATATGCCAACCTGAATGGAGTTTCTCCTGTGGGTGTTCGAACCGTAGTTCTATAAGCCCACAAGACATTATGAAGTTCTTCGACCCAAGAAGCTTTGTCGCCTTCGAGTCTTCTCTTTATTCCTACCAGTAGCGTTCGGTTAGTAACCTCTACCTGTCCATTGCTTTGGGGGTATGCCACCGAGGACATACGATGCTCGATCATATATGTTCCACAAAATTGCTCAAATTGTGGACAATCGAACCGAGTACCATGGTCGGTGACGATAATCTTTGGAATCCCAAAGCGATATATGATTGATTCAAGCACGGATTTCTCCACTTTTTTCTCAAGCAATTGCCGCCACCGCACCGCTTCTACCCATTTTGTGAAGTAATCAATTGCTACTATCGATATTCCCGTCCGCTCGATGCCTTGGTGAATTTGGCCATGATATCAATTCCCCACATCGCAAAGGGAATGGGATTTAGAATTGAAGTCATAGTTTCCGCCGGGCGCTTTGAAACTGTAGCATGAATTTGACAGTTACCACATCGACGAACGTATTCCATAGCAGCCTCTTGGACCTTAGGCCAATATAACCCAAGTCTCAGAATTTTGTGAGCCAGGGCTCGTCCACCCATGTGAGCTCCACAAATTCCTTCATGAACCTCAGCCAAAGCTGATTTTGCTCCTTCGGGGCCTATACATCTCATAAGGGGTCCAAAGCATAAGATCTTTTGTATAGTCTCCCATTCTGAATGACAAATCTAGCTGATCGAATCTTGATCAACCTTGCTTCTATTGGATCCTCAGGTAATTTGTCATCCCTTAGATACTCGATTATCGGATCCATCCAGCAACGTTCTGCTTCAATATAAGAAATTTCTTTCTCATGATAACTTGGAAAAGTTATCTCTTCAATGTAGACCGAAAGGTCTAGATTCTTTTCTTTGGCATTGGCTAGTCGGGATAGCTCATCTCGCCACTGAATTTTCATTCCTCGAAATCCGAGATATCTTCAAATTCCGAAATTGGTTTTGAAATGCCCGCACTATCTCTTGATATTTCGCAAGCGTGGTTCTTTAATACCATACTCCCCCTGGACTTGGTTGACTATAAGTTGAGAGTCACTATAAATAGTAACATCTGCAATAGATAATGCTTTTGACAACCGAAGTCCTGCTATTAGAGCCTCATATTTTGCTTCGTTATTACTTGCTTCAAATGCAAATCTCAAAGCATATCGAATAATAAATCCTGCTGGACTTTTTAATAGAATTCCAGCTCTGCTCCATCTTTATTACTCGAACCATCCACATATACCTCCCAAGTGGTTGGTATAATGGGATCCTCAATGGTGGGTTCCACCGGTGCAATGAGTTTCTACTACAAAGTCGGCTAATGCCCGAGCCTTGATTGCAGTTCTGGGCTTAAAGCTCACTTGGAACTCGCTGAGTTCAACCGACCAGGACACCATCCTTCCAGACAAATCAAGTTTGTTAAGAACTTTACTAAGAGGAAAAGTTGTAAATACCTCAATTGGATGAGCTTGAAAATATGGCCTTAGCTTCCTGGCGGCCATCATGAGAGCCGTGAGCACGCTTCTCAATCTGTGAATATCTTGTCTCCGCATCTAGCAACACGTGGCTTACATAGTAAATCGACCACTGTTTTTTATCTTTTTCACGAACAAGTACCGCACCGACCGCTGAAAGGGACGTCGCTAGATATAGCTGTAATATTTCCCCCTTCTCTGATCTGGACAGGATCGGTGGTTGTCCAAGTGCTTCTTTTAATTCCTCGAAAGCTTTCTAGCACTCTTCAATCCATTTCGCTTCCTTACTGCCCTTCAGGTCTTTAAGTGCCTTGAAGAAAGGCAAACATTTTTCTCCGCACTTGGAGATGAATCGATTTAAAGCAAAGAATCTCCCCGTTAAACACCGCACATCCCGAACAGTTTTGGGAGCCTCCATATCAATCGAGCTTGTATTTTGGCAGATTAGCCTCAATTCCCCTCTCGTGGTACCATGAAGCCCAAAAATTTGCCCGAGGAGACTCCAAAGGCACACTTTTCTCGATTTAGCTTCATTTGATATTTCCGCAAAGATCTGAGAATACCTCGCTCAAATCCGTAATATGATTTGCTTTTGTAAAGCTTTTCACTAGCATGTCGTCAACATAAGCTTCAACATTCTTTCCTATCAGCTCTTTGAAAATCTTGTTGACGGTCCTCTCGATATGTTGCTCCCGCATTCTTCAGGCCAAAAGGCATGACCTTGTAATAATAGCTTTCACGATCAGTCATGAAAGCCGTATACTTCTCATCCTCCTTATTCATAAGGATCCGATTATACCTCGAATAGGCATCCATGAAACTTAAAGTTTCATATCCTGTAGTCGCATCTATCAAGAGGTCAATTCGAGGCAACGGGTAGCAATCTTTTGGGCAAGCTTTGTTAAGATCTGTGTAGTCTGTACACATCCTCCACTTCCCATTCGCCTTTTTTACCATTACCACGTTGGCCAACCAAGTTGGGCACTCAATTGGTTCTATGAAACCAGAATTCTTAAGTTTTTCAACTTCGCTTCGAACGGCTTCATATTTTTCAATGGAGAAATTTCTTCTTTTCTCGTATCACTTGGTTTCGCCTTAGGATCTATCCGAGTTTGTGCTCCGCAATGGCCCTATCGATTCCGGGCATGTCCTCAGCAGAGACCATGCAAATACATCTTTATTCTATTGAAGAAATAACTTCAACTCATCTTTAAATTCTTCCAGCTGTTCAGACCCGATATAAGTAATCTTTTTCTCATCCTCGATACATAGCTGGATTTGTTCCAGCTTCTCCACTGGTTCGGGTCTTTGCATCTCTGTCTCTTCCCGATCATCTCAAACTTCTATAGGCAGGGCAGTTACCTTCCTCGGGCCCTCCTTGTCTTTTAAATAGGCAACGTAACACCGCCGAGAGATCTTCCGGTCGGAGGAGACTTGACCAATTCCCATATCGGTCGGGAATTTTATCTTCGTGTGCTTTGTCGAAACAATAGCACCTATCTTGGATAAAGATGGTCGCCCGAGGATCATATTATAAGCTGGCAGTTCCCGAACCACCAAAAAATTGATTCGGACGGTTGTTTCCTTAGGAAAACTTCCAATGGATAAATCCAATCGGACCGATCCTTCCGCCACCGCAGATGACCCCCGCAAAACCATATAGATGTGTGGATGAAGGTTTCATCAAGTCCCGATCCACCTTCAATTTTTGATACACTTCGTAAGAAATTAGGTCACCGCAGACCTGTATCAATCAAAACTCTATGCACTTCCCGTCGTGCAATCTCTACCTTGATGACTATAGCATCATCATGAGGTAAACAAACATCTCTTTCGTCCTCCTCGCTAAAGGTGATAGAATCTTCACCATTCAGCTTCTTCCGCTTATGCGTCTCTCCGGTTCCAACAAATTTGGATTTTGTTTTCGAGACTCGGAGTGATTATGGCTCTGGTCCCCCGAAGATGGTAAGGGTTGGTGACCGAGTAGCTTCAATCACCTCCTTGCCCTTCTTAGACTTCGGGGCCTCCCTTGATCGTTCTGAACTAACCGAACGGTCCCTTTTAGGAGCAGCCGCACGTGGCTCACGTGGCTCCTCCCTTCTTCTCGCTAACGAAACCGGACAGATGTCCCCGAGATATTAATCTCTCAATATCTCGCCTTCGTATGACGACACTCATTAGTATAATGACCATAGTCCTTGTGGAATCGGCAATACTTTTCTCGATCCTGCGTTGCTCTCCCGGTTTCAAAAGAATTTTAGGCGGCCACTTTAAAATATTTTTTTCTTTTGAGGATATTTAAAATATCAGCCCGAGGAGCATTCAATGGAGTGTACTCACTTTTACCAGGGGACCTTTGGCGCCAAGCCTGAGATTTTCCAACCCGATCACGGACATTTTTCTTTGGCTTCGCTTATGCTCGGGGAGCCTTCATTCCTTATTGGAGACTTTATTATCTCCTTGGCGCGCATCTAAAATCTTCATGACTTCAGCCTCGCTTCGGCATCTCTGTACCAACTCAAGATAAGTCGCAGGCATATCCCGTAGTAATAACTCCAGGAGTTTCCGATTAGTGAGTCCCGTGAATAGAGCAGTTTTGGCTACTTGTTCATCCAAATTTTCTATCTCCATCGTCACTTTGTTGAATCTTTTCAGAAACTCTCTGATTGATTCGTTCTTTCCTTGTTTGACAGTAAACAAGGTTTCTTCCGTTTTCTTGGCCTGTATTCCACTCTGGAATCGCCCTATGAATTGGCGCGCCAATTCGTCAAAGTTTACGATCCTTCTAGAGGGGAGGTTCGAAAACCACTTTTGTGCTGCTCCAATGAGAGATGAACCAAAAACCCTGCATAAAATTTCATCAGAATTACCTGAAACTGCCATGGTCTGTTGGTAATAGCCGATGTGAGCTGTTGGATCTCCGGAGCCATCGAATGTTGAAAAGGTAGGCAAATGGAAGTTACGGGGAAACTGATATCCCGCAATTGGCTCGGCAAAGGGAGTCTTCCGAATGACCGAGTAAATATCCTCGCTTATTCTTCCCTTAGCCAACCGCCCTAATTTCTCATTGATGTTGGCCAATTCCTGACCAATCTGGGTCGGGTGATCTTCAGCAATATGATCACGACCTCGACTAACACGATCATCCCGTGCTACTCGATCATCACGAACAGCCCGTCCTTCCCGAGCATTCCGCTCATCGCGAACTGCTCGATCATCACGAACGGTTCTTCTGACAGTGGGTGAGTGAGTTCTTACCCCTGTATCCAACCTTGTATTGGAATCAGTTGTACTCTCTTGCAGTCTGTCGAACCGATCGTCTCGCCTCAGTTGATCATCAATCCTCCTAAGTCCTCGGTGTCCTTCACGAAAATTCTGATCGATATTCCGGTCTTCAGCCAATCTCTGATCACGTGGCAATGCACGTCTCCCTAAATCGCGTTGATCAAGTTCTTGTGGTAAAACCACTCGTCTGGTGAGCATGCGGAGTGCTTGGCTCACCTCCAAGAGTTGAATCTTTACCTGATCCAATTGATCTTGGAGTGTATCAGGAGGAGGATTACGTCCTCCCTGGCCACCATCTACCTCGATAGGATTTTGGCTTTCCTGGGGAATATCTGGATTATTCACTCCAGGGATCTGAACACCGGAATTGCGTTGTGCAGCGGCTGCTGATCTAGTCACCATGGCTTTTCAAGTTGTTTCCCACAGACGGCGCCAATTGATGCGTCCAAAATCTGCTCAGCCCTTAAATATCCTTGTGATGACCTGCAAAACGAAAGCGTCAGATGTGGCCCAACCGCTGGGGTCGGGAGTCCACCTCCGAAGGCTAAGTCAGTTGATGAACTTAATCACAAACGGCTCTGCTAGAAGCACAGAGCTAAGGAATGAAGAACTGGGAAAGGTGATCTAGATAGTGGATCGCTGATAGTTTTGGTCTATCAGTATGTATCTGAACCTGAGTCTCAGATAGTATTCTTTTTCGATCCCCTCACCTTGTATGGTAGTGAGGTTTATATAGAGCGTACCTTCGAATCTCCTTCGTTGGATGCACTTGAGCCTTCTTCGGGTAGTCGTTGGATCTTAACTGTTAGATCCGTTGAGCAATAGACTTCTACTAGTTTGGACTAGTAGAGGACTCCTGAGATAACCTTTAGGTTATGTGATGGTTATCCGTTTGGTAATGATTATCCGTAGCCGTCAATTCGAGTCTGCCATCATTAAGGTAATTACCCTAATCCATAAGTAGGATTAGGGCACGCTTTCAGCCAAATAAGCTTTCTTCTTCAGCAAGCCATCTTCTAGATCCGGTTCGCTCGGGAGCGAGTCGGTTCTCTCCGTCTCGACCGAGGTCGAGGGTCGGACCAGGTATGAACCCGGTCTGATCATAATCTCTCCGTATCACTATTTTTCCTTCAAAAGCCTCTTTCACCATCCTAGTGACTGCTTGCCCTACCACTTCCCAAGATTTTTGGTAGAAGGCAGCTTGGAATCCATCAGGACTAGGTGCCTTCCATGGACTAATCGTTCTAACCGTCTTGTAGACCTCATCTTCATCAACCATTTTCCGAAGTGACAATAACCAATCATGATTTAATGTAGGAAAACAATAAAGGGAGTGAAGTACCTGGCTATTTGATTGCTCCTCAGAAAATAGAGTTTTATAAAATCCAGTGACATTTGCCTGTAGCTCAGCTGGATCGCGAATCCATTCACCTTCATCAGATTTTAGTTCTTCAATCTTATTCCGCCGTCTTCTGATGATGGTTGAAGTGTGAAAATATTTTGTGTTTCTGTCTTCATGTAACATCCACATTTTTCTAGCTTTTTGTGCCCACATAATCTCCTCTCTATCAAGAAGATTTTCCAATTCAGCTCGCAGTTCTTTTTCAAGTTTCTTGAGGAAAGGGTTAAGTAATCCATCTGCTAGTCGTTTCTGAATACCCCCTAGCCGAGCATGCAGTCTTTTCTTTGCCACATTAATACTCCCAAAATTGTTATAGTTCCAAGTAACCAAATGATTCTGTAAAAAGTGAAGGGCTTTTGGAATCTCTTTATTGCTTTCCCATCCATCTGCAATTACTTTAGGAAAATCTCTATGAGTCATCCACATAGCTTCAAACCGAAACACTTTCTTTTTCCTTTTTTGAACTATAGGCTACAAATCAATGACTAGTGGGTGGTGATCAAATTTAATTCTAGGCACAACCCGAACTACAACATCAGGATAAAGTACTCTCCAATCAGCATTGCACATACCTCTATCGAGTCTTCTATACGTTCTCTTGTAACCCTCCCATTTAGGTCCACGCCACGTGAATTTTGGTCCCACTGCTCCCATATCAATAAGATTACACATGTTAATATATTTGCTGAAATTCTCACATCTTTTAATCTGAACTGCTGCTCCTCCCTTTACCTCTGATTCGTCTAGGACATCATTCAAATCTCCAGCTAAAAGCCATGGTAGTTTAAACTGATCAGCTGCAGTTGCCAATTCTTCCCAACAAAATCGTCTATTGCCTTCCTGTGGACTAGCATATACAACAGCAAAAATCCAAGGAATATTATGTTTATCCATAATTTCGAACAAAAGGAATTGGGGGTGTTCACGAAGTAACTTCACCTTCAATTCACTGTTTAAAAAAATGCACCAAATTCCCCCTACTAGACCTATTGCATCACTCGCTGGCTCCTCTCAAGTCCAGCAGAAAACTATCATTAAAAATCAATTATTTCGGGTAATCTCCCCATTTATCATCATCTCTTCCCTAGTAGCGGAATTATCTCCACTACTCTTTTCACATAAATCATCCATCCTTTGATCCTTCAAGCATGGTTCTTGGCAATGATCCGGTGGCTTCCCATGGTCCCTTAATATATTTGTTTTCCTTCCTTCCTGACTCCGCTCTAAGGCAAAATTGGTTAGTGTTGAATTTTGAATATTCGGATTTCGATTTTCTTGATTTGAAGGAGCTACCACTGGATTATTGCTTATCACTTGATCATTGCTGTCCTCATTTCCAATCCTGAATTTTGCATTCGCTAAAACTTCTGGTATCCTATAGGGGTGCTGTGTTTGAGGCTCTGTAATTTCTTTTTCTGGCACATGTCTCTCAAATTGATTACCATCCAATACCACATTATAATCCTTATTGTTTTGGCTTCTAATCTTCACATGTCTGTCTTGATTCAAAGAATTTAGTTGTTGAGATGAGGCCACATCAACTTCCTTAACTACATTAGGATTTTCTCCCAATATATCTTGGTTATTCTCCGTACTAAGGGCCATGAATCTTGATCCAGATACCACTCTTCTAACCGAGTTTCCACCTGCCACAAAATTCTCTACCCTTCTATCACTCCCACCGGCTTCCCCTCCTCCCATCATTTTCCTCTTGTAACGTGGTTTTTGGGCGATCATCCATGGTCCATAAGTATCAAGAGGAGGGAGATTGTTTCTACCTGTAGCATTGATCAGCTCTACTTGGGCTTCCTCTCCTTCATTAGTAGTAGGTTCTATTATATCCTCATTTCTTGTAGATGGACACTGATCTTGATTATGACCAAACTTCCCGCACTTGAAGCACAACAGATGTAGCGATTCATAGAGGATTTGATGCACTCTTCCTTTCCTCCTGAATCTAGATAATAACGGTTTTTGCAAATCTATCTCCACACAGACCCTTGCAAACCTTCCTCGTGTGGCAGCCTCCGTAGTGGAATCAATTTTAATAACCTTCCTATCCTTCCTGCAAAATTAGATAAGAAGTGTGTATCAAAGTATTCAATTGAAACTCCTGGGAACCGTACTCACACCACTAATTTTCGAACCTCTGCTTCTGCTGGGTTAAAATCAGGTTCCCACTTTCTAATGGAGAGATAATGGTCGCCAACAATCCAAGGACCCGTAGTTAGCACTTTCCTGTAGTCTTCCTGTGCTCCAAATTTTGCAATGAAAAATTCATTCCCTATATCAATTAGGTCTAGAGAGTCTACCGGTTTCCATAGTGCAGGCAAACGCTTAGATAAGAACAGGAATCTCGTTGATCGCCCTACTAATTTAATTATGAGCGATTGTTGCCAAGGAGCTCGTAGCCTCTCCTTTTCCTTTTTTGATAATACAATTGTCGGGCATAATTTCTCTTCCTTGTTAAGAATTTCTTCATCAATCTCCTCACTATCCGTCTCCCAATCCGAAAGCCCCTCATAGGAAAACCCATCGTTGTCATATCCTTTGTCTTCCATCTTTTGGTCATAAGACATCTTCTGGTCATCTTCTATTCGAGTGGTGGATCTTGAGCCTCTAACCATATCGACATAAGAACGAGAGGAAGGAGAAATCCATGCGTCTCTATCCATGTCAACCTGCGAACAAGGAGGAGAAGAAGAATTTTTTGGATCATCCCCTTGGCATGGTTGTCCACGCTTTACTTTCTTGCTACTTCTTTTCAATTGATCGAGTTCCTCCGTCGAAGCACCAATCATCGCTAAGCTCTCTTCCGATATCATCGCTAGGTGAAAGAATGCAAAGAAAAACTCTAATTTTGATAAGTAGGTTACTTCCTTGATGGGTAAGTTTTATGTATTTATAAATAAACATGGCTGTTGTACTCGTTTACAATATTCAAATTTGAATTCAAATTTAAAAAACTTGAATTCAAAAATTGAATTCAAAAACTTGAATTCAAAAATCAAATTCAAACCATAACAGATCCGTTATGATCTTTCATCCCCCCTCAAACTCTGCATTGGCAAGTGCAAGAGTTTGTCTCTATGCTTGAAGAAAGCTTGTGATGTTAAGCCCTTAGTAAACACATCTGCAATTTGATCATCTGAGCGAACAAAGTGCACTTTATGGTGTTGTTCTGAACCAAGTCTCTGACAAAATGATAGTCCACGTTGTTGTTGGTAGTGTTGTTGCTGCGGAGAAGATTGCGGTTGTTGTTGTTGTAGCTAGTGGTGTTGTGGTTTTGATTGCATATAGTGGTTGTTGCTGCAGAGTATGTAGTGGTTGTTGCTGTAGAGTATATAGTGGTTGTTGCTGCAGAGTATATAGTGGTATTTGCTGCAGAGTATGTAGTGGTTGTTGCTGCAGAGTATGTAGTGGTTGTTGCTGTATTGTAAAGCTTAAACGAGAAGAAGAATTAAAATTGCATAAACGAGAAGAAGAATTAAACCAGGTGGCTCATACTGCGGCTGACATGGATAACCTTGATTTATAATGATCTGAGGCTGCATTGCAGCTGGTTGGATCTGTTGCTGTGGGGAGGCATGCCTACTGTTGAGGCTGCTGAAGTTGTGGATGCCCATGGAAATCATAATTGCATCTCAAGTAGATTGTCTAGCTTTGTTCATACGACGCCATTTAAAAGTTTGAAAGGGATGAAAAAAAAAATCTCAAAACCTTAGCTCTAATACCATGAAAGAATGCAAAGAAAAACTCTAATTTTGATAAGTAGGTTACTTACCTTGATGGGTAAGTTTTATGTATTTATAAATAAACATGGCTATTGTACTCGTTTACAATATTTAAATTTGAATTCAAATTTAAAAAACTTGAATTCAAAAATCAAATTCAAACCATAACAGATCCGTTATGGTCTTTCACTAGGGGTTTTTTTTTTCCCCTTTAATTCTCTTCTAACACTTTATGTTAATATCTCGATCTTTTCTTCTAATAATGTTTATTTGTTTAAAAAGAAAAATATAAATAGAGCTACAAATTATTTAAATCAAATCATGCATCATTAAAAATCTATATTCTGCTTCAATCTAATTAAATTAAGAGCAAAAACTCCACATACATTTGCACGTGCTTTTTTACTAATAGAAAATAAAAAGAAATTACTATCTACAGTTGCTGTTGTTAAGCAAGCGTAACTTTTACAGGCTAAGTCTATGCTGGGTTTATTTGTAAGTTGGTGCAACTTCTTTAATTGGGATAAAGAAAACATTGCATTGGATTTTTTTCTTTCTGTTCTGGGTTTCTCTTTCTATTATATTTGGAAGGTTAGAAATGGCTTGGTCAACAATGGGCAATCCTTTGATCCAAGAAATGTGTTGGCTGTCATTTTATTTTGGGTCATAGAGTTGCTACTATCTCCATGAAAGTACAAGGGCAATGATGTTTCTTACTACCCTCACCGGTATGTTGTGTTTCACTGCAAGTAACTCTACTTACACAGACAGCCAGAGCCAGAGCAAAAGAGAAAGAGCAGGAGAGAGAATATTACTTTAATAAGCCTTTTTTTTTTTTGATTACAAATGCGCTTTTTATATAGGGACAGGGTTATTACATATGCCTTCTTTCTTTTCTATGGAATCGAACCACCACCAAATCTTGGCCGTTGGGGATTTTTATTTTCCCTTTCATCCCTCAAGGTAACCTAGAAAGAAAATACTCTTTCTCACTGTGTTAACTGTTATTAGAGAGAAAGAGAAAACTTCAACATCAGGGAAATTAACCTAGGGTTAATTTCATCTTGACAATAAGGATTTGGTTGAAGTTTGCAGCAGGAGGAATCAAGGGTAATCTATTATGTACGAGTAAACCGTGTGGGATCGGTGCCATAGCTGAATTTGGTTTGTGGATGGAACTTGTGATAAAGTATGCCTGTCCGCTAAAGGAAATTTTTAATTTTTTTAAAGAGAGGGTAAGATCCACAAGGGAATCAAGGTAGGACTCGCCATGCTCCTATTAGGGGAAACAATCAAGTGCCAAACTCAGTTTAACTTGTCCAAAAAACAGAAGGGAGAAGGTAGGTAAGAGGAGAGCCGATGGAAGAGAGAATAAAATAAGTTAGAAGGATTAATGTTAGAAAATATGAACCCCAGGATTAGAATATTGACAAATGTCCATCATCTATCTACAGTGCACTTTGATTTACAAGGGGGAAAAAGGTCAATGCAGGGTTGGTTGACTGGTAGATTCATACCTCTTAGTGGAGAGGTTGTAGGTTTGACCCTTGTGGACGGTATATGTAGTATCTCCATCCCCTATATATAAAGCTACATGCTTCAAAAAATATAGAACAATGATAGAACATCAATGTATCTTATACAACTAACACATGTAAAGTAACCCAACAAGGAATCCCCTAAGACTAGGGGCATAGCCCTATCTTTATGTAATATCTCCAACCCTAATTTATAAAATCGTTTGTTACCGAGAAAAAATGAGGGTGCACTTGATGGAATTTAATAATGTCGATGCCACATCATCACTTAGTTGACAGGATTTTAACTGCTAGGAAACATTAGTAATTACAAGTAAAGTCTAAGGTTAGATTAGTAATTTTAAAAAGTAGACAAGGTAAGATAGTAATTAACCTATAGTATGGGGGAACATTAAGTATCCCATTAGAGAAAGAAAACTGATGTTTGCTTGCTTTCAAATCAGCTCCATACTCATCAGTGACTCCATTTCTTTTTTTTGATACATAAACAGGGTTAAAAAACCCAAATCAATTTAAAGAGAGCTGGTCAAATGATCAACCTGAAGGAACTCCTCTATACCTTGAGGGGGTTCCTGAAAGAAATTTGTAGGAGACTCTAATGTTGTTGTTCTCTTCGCCATCCAATCGACAACCATATTTGCTTCTCTATTAGTATGAGTAATGATGATATTTCAATGCAAATCTACCAACTCTCGAATCGCCACAATAATCCTTGTCATCCTTCCTTGATTTTGAGCACTTGGTTTCAAACAATCGATTGCTTGTGAAGAGTCAGACTCCACGTAAACAGGTAGCATATTTCTTTCTACTGCATAGCATATGCCTACACAAATGGCATGGAGCTCAATTTCGAGAACACTTGTCTTGGGGATTCTATGCACAAAACCTCCCAAGTACACCCCTTTTGAACTGCAAAAAACCCCTCCAATTTGATTGAAATCTTCTTTACCAACTGCAACATCTACATTGCATTTTAGCCACCCTTCGGTTGGTCTTTTCCACTTTGCCTTTCTTCTAGCACTTCGTGATAATGGTTGTGTATTATTTTCTTGGGTCCAAGCTGCCTCCACATGTGAGTAGTATTCTTTAATCATTTCCACCCCTCTCCCTGGTCAAATGAAGTCTTCTTCATGATTATCACGATTTCTCCAACCCCACAGTAGATATAGTGTGATGGCGAAATTGGCTGACCATCCTTTCTGTTGTTGTGATAGATTTTCACATATGTTTAGGTAAAGCCAATCACAACGATCACAATTGAAGAAATTTCCTTGTTGATTCATTGAGATTAATCGTTTTCATACTCCACTCGCATATTGGCAATCTCTAAATACATGTAGACTAGTTTCGGCTTCATGAAGACAGAAGTTACAGAAGGAATGGTTCATGAGTCCCATTTTCCATTTCCTATCATTAGTTAGCAGCTTGTTCAGACTTAGAACCCACATGAAACAAGAGATTCTTTGCGGCACCTTTAACTTCCAAATGGCCTCCCAATACCTGTTATCAAAAGAAATGTCCATACCAAGACTATTGGAATCTTCTAACACTTCATATGCAGATTTTATTGTAAAACATCCATTCTGTGATGGATTCCATAGCCATACATCCTTTCCTCCACCTGTACTTGACGGTGGGCATGCTTCAATTTTAATGCAACAATCAGAAGGTAATATATTTTCGAATTTTTCCTTTTTCCAACCTCCATTTCCATCCCCATATGATGATATTTTTTCCTTACTCATTCCACTGGGTATATCATATATAGCTTTTGACTTAAGGTTCTGCCCCACCTCCAGCCAATAATCTTCCCAGAAAAAAACTGAAGTTCCATCGCCAACATCAACTTTGCTGTTGCTAAGCACTTTGGGAGCTACAGTAAAAACTGCTTTCCAGATGGGAGAGTCACTCGGACTAGCTTTGAATTTCTCTTTTCTTCTACTGGTTCCATATTTTGCCTGCAAAACTGATTTCCAGATAGTATTATAATTTAAGAACCTCCAAGCAAGCTTCATCTAGAAAGCTTCATTCACCTTAACGAGATTTCTAAAACCCAATCCACCTATCTCTTTTGGTTTGCAGATAGTGTCCCACCCAATGAGATGAGATCGCCTTTTGTTTTGAGTATCACCCCATAAAAAACCTTTAGCTGATTTTTCAACATCTTGAAGTATTCCTTTTGGTAAGGGTCTTGACTGCATAGAGTAACTGAAATAGCCATAATAACTAATCTAGCAAGGGTTATTCTGCCAGCCAAAGAAAGTGAATTAACCTTCCAATTCGACAGTCTACTCTTCACTTTAGCTAAAATATGGTGGTAATTTTCCTTCTTAACTGATCCATTCCAGATTTGGGTTCCTAGATATTTACCAATTTCTTTTGTTTCAGTGAACTTGCTGACATGGGTGATGTCTCTAGCTTGAATGCGACTGACATTTCTAGAAAAGAAAATTCTGGTTTTTGAAGTACTGACCTTGCTACCAGAAGCCTTACAAAAATTGTTGAGACAATCATTGATTGTTGCTACCTGTTCAATCGTGGCTTCGGCAAAAAGAAATACATCATCTGCAAACATTAGATGAGAAATGCATGGCCCAGTCCTCTCAATTTTGATAGGTTTCCATCGCCCATCACTTACAACATCCTGTATACAATGTGATAACCTTTCTATGCACATCACAAAAATATAGGGTGACAAAGGATCTCCTTGCCGAATGCCCCTAGTGGGTTGGAAAAAATTTGTATCTTCCCCATTCCAAAGAACACCCAACTGTGTTGTGGTTATACACTTCATAATCACATCAATCAAACTACTCGGAAGATTGGCCAGTATGAGGGTTTCTTGTATAAAGCTCCACCTAATCCGATCATAAGCATTCTCAAGATCAATCTTGATGGCCATAGTGAGTTGTTTGTTGGATTTCTTGCGCATAGTATGAAATATTTCTTGTGCAAGAATGATATTTTCCCGTATATGTCTCCCTGGAACGAAGCTGGCCTGATTTGGAGATATGAGGCATGTCATATACTCTTTTAATCTAGCACTAATAACCTTAGTAATTATTTTCATGCTCACGTTACACAGAGAAATTGGTCTAAATTGAGAAATTAACTCAGGTTTGTCCACTTTAGGGATGAGGGCTAGATATGTTTCATTCAATTTAGTATCTATTTTTCCTTCAAAAGCCTCTTTCACCATCCTAGTGACTGCTTGCCCTACCACTTCCCAAGATTTTTGGTAGAAGGCAGCTTGGAATCCATCAGGATCAGATGCCTTCCATGGACTAATCTGTCTAATTGTCTTCTAGACCTCATCTTCATCAACCATTTTCCCAAGTGACAATAACCAATCATGATTTAATGTAGGAAAGCAATGAAGGGAGTGAAGTACCTGGCTATTTGATTGCTCTTCGAAAAATAGATTTTTATAAAATCTAGTGACATCTGCCCTGTAGCTCAGCTGGATCGCGAATCCATTCACCTTCGTCAGATTTTAGTTCTTCAATCTGATTCTGCCGTCTTCTTCAATGACTCCATTATTGAGAGCTTAATTAACTTCAAGACGATAGAAAGCATCCATCTCTAAATGGTTCAAGTGTTCAACATGGTAGGCAAGTGGTTCCGTAGGTGTTTTGCAAATTGTTCTCAATATTGGTGCTTGACCATTCAAGTCATTTGGAATCAATAGTTGTACTTGAGGAGCAAACTATACCTAACCTTTTATTTTTTGGGTAAATGAGCAAACTCTACCAAACCTGTGCTTGTAGATTGAATACCTAAGGCATGGGTCCCGTGAAGATGACCTATCTTAAAAGATTCTTTCACAAAATGGGAATAGGAAGGTTTTAAACAATGAAATGATTTGATTTTATATTTATGTAGATGTGATCATGTGATCTTTCACCCAACCTGAACGCTCCCCAACAACGCGCCGTTTGAGGCGGAGAGACTCAACCTCTGCAGTCTCTCTGCCTCCGTTTCTCTCTCTTCTCCTCCTCTCCTCCTCTTCCCACCTTCTTCCCTCCCCTCCTTTGCTCAAAGCTGAACTTCAGAATGGATTTTTTTTTTCTTCTTTCTTTCTGTTTTGTCTTCTCCTTCTCTTGTTCGAAAACCATATTTGTTTCTGAACTCTCCTCTCCTATCTCTCCCCTCCGTCTTTCCCATCTCCGGCTTCTACGCCTCGCCCATCTCTATCTCTGTCTTTGTCATTCCCGCCTCCGTTCTCCGCCATCACCAGATCTAGGGTTTTTCCCTTAGATCTGTTTGTTCTTACCAATCAGTGTCCTCTCTTCCCGATCTATTTGTTTGCTCCCACTTCTCTTTTCTCTTTTTTTTTTTTGGTTAAAAAAAATTTGGTTGCAAGGAGATTTGGTGCATACCGCAGAACAACCCAAATCTGGAGTCCAAGTTCTTCTGCGACGGGCTTTACAGGTATGCCTCTACGGCAGTGATGGATGGCAGGTCAAACCTTCTCCGCAATATTGCTGCTCCCTACGCAACAACCACGGTTCCGCCCTTATGTGCTTTTGTGCCGCTCTTGTGGCGTGTTTTGCGTCTGCCTTTATGGAGTGTTTTGTGTTCGCCTTTATGGCATGTTTTGTGTCCGCCCTTGTGGCGTGTAAATTTCTGCATTTGTGGTGTGTTCTCCCTTATGTAGGTGTTGGTGCTTAACTGCTACTGTATTGGTTACAGCTGTTCTAAGGGTTTCTTGGGCTTAACCCATCCCTTAGCCTGGATGACCCTATCTATTGCATGTACGACAATTTGGTTATTTTCGCTCTTTGGTACGGACCGAATCTTGTGTTTTCATGCACCTACCTGTTGTATTTTCCTTTCTTTTGTGGATCTATATTTTTCTTAGTTCATGAATGAAGTGTTATTTATCAAAAAAAAAGAAGAAAAGATCATGTGATCTTTCTATCGCCTCTAACTTTCATTAAATTTAAAGCATGTGCCAAATAGGGAATGAGATTGAAGAGACATATTGATTCTAGGAAGCAAGATCGAAGAGATATGATTGAAATCATGGGTACCAAATAGGAAGCGAGATCATATGATCTTTCTATCACCTCTTAAGTATATTTTTTCTCATTATTTGAATTTTGTTTTTGTCGACCTCAAGTTAAATGAAGGAGACTACGAAAAAAGAGAATTGTTCAAATCAATGATGCATTTAGTAACTAGTCACTTTGGTGTTGGTTTAGGATTTTAGATATAGTAAACATTATCACTTTATTTAGATTATGTAATAACATTTATTCAACATCTTCTTTATTACTTATTATCCCCCCTAAACCGTTATTATAATATTTTGTCTTTTATGAGCTTTGTTATAGATTTTGTTTTCCTAATGCTCTCTTATTCCCTTTATCTTTTGTAATAATGCCTTAATATTTTTGTTTTGAAGTTTTTCTTCTATTGTAGTCCTAGTCTTTGCTTGTATGATAAAGTGTATTTCCATTTATATTATTAGTCGTGGCTAGGTTTCAATCCTCTGCGGCCATCCAGCGGCCGCTCCAGATGGCTGCCATGTGTCATCCAAAAAATCAGAGCCGTTTAATTTTTTTTTTATTTTACGTATTCCTTGTTTTCCCGTTAAACTGGCTACAAACAATTTGGTTCGGATGAACGAACCAATAAGTTAAACCAAACCGGTTACTCATTAAAAAAAAAATTTGTTGTAAATATGTTTAAAACTTATTAATTGTTATAAAATAAAGAGAATATATCAGAGACAAAGAAGAAAACTAGAACAAGATCAATCAGATGTGATTCATTCAGTTGAGTGCATTACATATTTATAGTAGAAGGAGCATCTACTCTGATATGGAAATACAATATATGATTCTTGCACACAATAAGATATTTTTGATATGAAAAGATAGATTGCCGCCCAAGATAGAAGGTGCACGGAATGGAAATATTGACTGCCAACATTGTGTGTTGAGATCACTGTAATCTTCAATTAAGATGGGAATATGAATCACCAAGATTGTATACTGAGGTGGTTGAGATCTTCAATTGGAAGTATTGTCTATTGGGGGATGATGGATATCCACAATCAATATTATTTATAACACTCCCCCTTGGATGTCAATCAATAGATAATGTACCTCGTTAAAACCTTACTAAGAAAAACCCTATGGGAAAAAATCTTAGTAAAGGAAAAAGAGTATACATATCTAAATAATACGTATTGGTAGCTGCGTCATTAAAAACCTTACCAGGAAAACCCAGTGGGACAAAACCTTGGTTAAGGGAAAAAGAGTACCGCACGTATTTTACTCCCCTCGATGATAACATCATTGAGTATCTTTGAATATGTTCATTCCATTATCATATACCAACTTCTCAACATTTGAAGTAGGCAATGCCTTAGTAAATAAACCTGTCAAGTTATCACTTAAACGAATTCAATGAACATAGATTTCACCATTTCATTGAAGATTATGAGTGAAGAAGAATTTCGGTAAAATATGATTCGTTCTATATTCTTTGATGTATCATCCATTCAATTGAGTTATGCATGCAGCATAATCTTCATATAATATTGTTCAAACCTCTTCTTCTAATAGAAGACTGCATGCTTCCTGAATGTGTTGTATCATTGATCTAAACCAAATATAAAATAACTAACATTCACTTGTGAATAAATAGCCTATTTGAGATCGAGTTGTATATAGATCAGATAAAAATCTTGCAACTGCATAACAAGTAAGTTGATGTCCACATTCATAAAATAATATCATATCAATAATTTCTCGAATATACTGAAATATATGTTTTATAACATTTCAGTGTCTTCATATTGGATAAGAGATAAATCTTGCTAATACGCTTATAGAAAATGCTATATCTGGTCTTATACTATTAGAAAAATACATTAATGCCCTAATTGCACTAAGTATGGATGATCAAGAAATTTTTCACTATTTTCTTGGGGTCGAAATGAATATTTCTTTATATTGAGCGATCTCACAACCATTGGGGTACTCAATAGATGTATTTTATCTAGATAAAATCTCTTCAAAATATTCTCAATATAAGTTGATTGATGAATGAATATTTCATTCGTCAAATGTTCAATTTACAAGTCAAGACATTGTCTTTTCAAGATTTTCATTTCAACTTTCTTCAAATAATCTACTGCTTTTGGAAACTCTTCAGGAGTTTCGATGATATTTAAATCATCATCATATATACTTACTAAAATTAGATCCATATCCTTTAATAAATACAAAATAATAAATTGGATCATTTTTATACTTTTCATTTAGTAAATATCCACTAAAGGAGATTATACCATATATGCCTTGATCATCTTTGAAGCCTTATTGAACAAACTTCCTAGGAATTTTTATATGCTTCAGTCATTTTGAATTCTTCAGGGATTTTCATATATATTTCACACTCGAGTGAGCCATAGAAATAGGCTGTAATAATATCCATTAGACGCATGTCAAAATTTTCATACACTGCCAGATTAATAAGATATCTGAAGGTGATTGCATCCACCACAAGAGAACATGTTTCCATGTAATCAATGCCAGGCATCTGCGAAAATTCTTGTGCCATAATTCATGTTTTGTATATCACGATTTTATCCATTTTCTCATTTCATTTTTCGCAGAAAACTCAATTGTACCCCACTGGCTTTATAACTTCAGATATTGGACTATAGGTCCAAAAACTTTATTTTTCAAGCGAATTCAATTCTGCTTGAATTGCGTCTCCACATTTTGGCTAATCATTTCTTGATTTATATTCATCAACAAATTTATATTCAAGATCCTCGTCTTGTTGCATTATTTTAACAAAAACATTATATGCAAAAATTGTTGTTGACAACTTTATATTTTCGGTTCCATCTTTTTCCTGCAATGACATAACTAATCGAGATCTCTTCATTATTTTCAGGTACCTGAACCTCTTCTGGGGTTTTAAAGAAAGTTATGTCTTCAGGATCTTCATAATCAATTGTCTCCATATTATGATCATCTTGATCATTTGCTCCTTTCTTTTTCTAGGATTTTATCCTTGGAACCGATTAATCTTCCACGTTTTAAACGTGGTTTAATTTCATTTGCACTGATAGATTGTCCTACTGGGACATCAATTCTAATTGGAGTATTTACAGCTGGAATATGAGATTTAGTAACTCTTAGCAGATCAGCAAATATGGCAGTTGATTTATAATATTTATTGCATTATCTTTTGAACTTCAAGTTCACAGTGCTCAGTGCGAGGATCTAATGAGATAATGATAATGCATACAATCAAACTCTTTTTCCAACTGTTTATTCTCTCCCCCTCATGTTGGAAAAACTAATTCATCAAAATAATACTCAGCAAGTGTTGCATTAAATAAATCTCCTATCCTTAGCAATATATTGAATTATATAAGGAGATTTATATCCAACATATATTCCCAACTTTATTTTGGGACACATTTTTGTGCGTTGTGGTGGAGCAATTGGAACGTAAGCTGCACATCCAAAAATTTTAAGATGAGAAATATTTGGTTTCTGATTATAAGCCAATTGTAATAGGGAGAATTTATGACAACCTTTTAGCCTGATGCGTACAAATGATGCTTTGTTCTCATAACCAATGGTTTAGCTATTAATTGGAGACATTTAATAAATGATTTTGCTAAACCAATTTGGATATAAATATAAACAATAGGCTATTCAACTGTGATCTCAGTTGTTATACAATAATAATAAAGCCTGAGATGTAAATTCACCAGCATTATCAAGACAAACTGTCTTTATCTTATATCCATAAATTATGCTCTTAATCTCATTATTTGAGCAAACAATCGAGCAAACACCAAATTGCGAGTTCATAACGAACATACATGTGACCACTTTATAGATGCATCTATTAAAATCATATATTATCTGAATGGTCCACATGATGGGTGAATGGGCCCATATATTTCACCCTCTATACGTTTTAAAAACATAGAATGTTCAATCTCAACTTTAGCTGGTGAATATTTAATAATAAATTTTTCTTAAGAACAAGCAATACAAGAAAATTCACTTAATTGAAGAATCTTCTAGTTCTTCAATGGATGACAATTGAATTTTCAATAGTTTTTCGCATCATACTTGATCCGGGATTGTCCAACCGATCATGTCAAATAATAAAATTATTGGAATCAATGTTCATTTGATTTACCCAAGCATGTGTTTCAACCATGCGATATTCGTGTAGTACAAATTGGGAGAAATATCTAATACATTTGTATAGATATTTACTTATACCATTATTTGTAGTCTCAATCTGATAATCATTTTGGCAAATAGCTTTGAAACTTAATAAGTTTCTTTGAGACTTACTACAAAATAATGAATTATTCATAGCCAATTTTATCTCCCAGATAATAATAGATTAGCTCTTTCGGAACTTCCAATCAATGTTGTACTAACAATTTTTGTATGAACATTGGCTTCCGTGTCATCAAATAAAATAACCATAACCAAATCTTCAACTATTATCTTCAAAGGAGTTTGCAGCATCTAGATGTGTAGTATCTATGAAGCCATTAAAATCATCATTTTTTTTTATAGGCAAAAATTGTTCAAGTATCATGATTTTGGAAAATCCAATTTATCTCCACATTATTTTTATTTCTTTAATTAAGGCTTGACAAAGCTTAATTAAATATTGTGGAGTACGACAGATACATGTCTAATGGCTTTCATACCACATCGGTAACAAATATTATCTTCACTCCTTGAATTGTTATATTGAGAATCCTTATTATTCTCTTATTTATTTCCATAATAATGACGGTAATTATTCCGTCTTTTGTCTCATCCTCTTCCACAGTCATGACCATAATTTTAATTTTGCCTTCTTTCAGGCATATCATGAATTGTTGCATTCACTTCAGGGAATGGAACAGAACCAATAAGACGAGCTTCATGACTTTCTATTAATAGTCCATTATTTTACTCAGCCACAAATAGGCATGATATCATTCAGAGTATTTCTTAAAACTCCTTTTATAATATTACTATTGTAACAACAAATCTGAAACTTGAAAATTTGCTGGGATATTTTCATGAATAATATTTTCTCCTTATAATTTCAAAAGAGAATTAATTTAAAAAACTACAAAACTGTATTTATTTACAGTTTCAAATCTTGCAACTTCATGTGTATCTGCATAACTGTATTTATTTACAGTTTCAAATCTTGCAACTTCATGTGCATCTGCAGAACTGCATTCATTTACAGTTTCAAACCTTGCAACTTCAAGTGCATCTGCAGAACTGTACTTATTTACAGTTTCAAATCTTGCAACTTCATGTGCCTCTGTAGAACTGTATTCATTTACAGTTTCAAATCTTGCAACTTCAGGTGCATTTAACAATATTTGTAGTGCAAAGCTAGCAACCACTATATACAATAAATAAAACCACAATCGTTAAAGCAACATAATATCTTATTATTTAATTGATTCTTAGATTAAATAAAACAATTACCTTTTTATCATGATGCACTTACATTTCAAGATGGACAAGGTAAACTCCATTGTTTACAAAAACGTGCAAGGAGGTTGATCATTCTTTTCACTTTGGAATAGAAAACATAATGATACATAGTCTGCTGTCTTTTTTCTCAAAACGCAATACTTCGAGCAGATTCGTTCTTAGAGCGGAATTGTGCTGATAACGTGTTATAAAATAAAGAGAATATATCAGAGACAAAGAAGAAAACTAGAATAAGATCAATCAGATGTGATTCATTCAGTTGAGTGCATTACATATTTATAGTAGAAGGAGCATCTACTCTGATATGGAAATACAATATATGATTCTTGCACACAATAAGATATTCTTGATATGGAAAGATAGATTGCCGCCCAAGATAGAAGGTGCATGGAATGGAAATATTGACTGCCAATATTGTGTGTTGAGATCATTGTAATATTCAATTAAGATGGGAATGTGAATCACCAAGATTGTATACTTAGGTGGTTGAGATCTTCAATTGGAAGTATTGTCTATTGGGGGATGATGGATATCCACAATCAATATTATTTATAACATTATTATTATTTTTATATAAATATCTGTTTTAATCGCATCTTTTATCCATGGTTTTATTTAGTCCCACATCGGGTTGAGAGGATCTGATTATATGGTTTATATATAGTAAGGGCCCATGTATTATTAATGTAGGCGACATGAACCGAGCCTGAATCCTGTTGTGACCCTACCATGATTATATAGATGTATATAATATTATTAAATCTATATGATTGGGACCTCGAGACTTGGGACGTAGGTCGTGGGCTTTGATCCGGAAGGTCCATTTTGTCATGGGCCCTATTTTGGAGAGAGCCCACTGTTGGGTGAATACGTGGAGATGCCATTAGAGAGGCACTCTCCTGTAGGGAGGTCAGCTTGATAGGTACCTTCCTGAAGGGAGTTGAGCTGAAAGGTACCCTCACAAAGAGAGGTGACCTTACCCTTTCACCCGCAGCCTTTGGGGCTCTATATAAACTCATTTTTGTGTTCATTCTGAACAACGAATTTCCTCCTCCTTCTCTTTCTTTCTCTCTCTCCCTGTTGTTGTTCTGTCAAGCAGTGAACATTACCTGATACACATTAAGTAACCTTTCTGGGGTGCAACATTAAAGGTTGAGCTGACTGATCTTGGGGTGAAGACAATGTAGAACCCATATTGCACAAATCGGGGTGTCTAAATACCTTAAAGAAAGTACCTTTGGTACGTTTCATCTCTCAAGAAGAATTGTAAGATCAAGTGTATTTGCAAATTCCTCAACAACGTTTCAACAAAAAAAAAACTTAAATGGCTAAAACCCTCTCAATGTGGTTTTCTTTCTTTCTTTCTTTCTTTCTCTGTCTCTCTCTATCAACACAGATTTTCAGCCATGGTTTCCTCTCTCTCTTGATGATAAGGTGTGTTGAAGAACAAAAATCCATCAGGGATTTTTATTACATGGTACATTTTGCTACTGTGAGTCATTTGATTGAAAACCTAAATCCGTCGACCTCATCTTCTTCTATCTCTGAAATTGAAGATCCCACACCGGTTGAAGTCGACAAAGACATCGGCAAATGGTTGCAACCGGCGACAATGCTTGATTATGACAACATGATGGAGAAGACCAAATTCTTGAATCGGCAAGTAGTATTCTCCAGAATCTGTCTCCTTAGATGCATTTTCTTCTGTACTCTTATTATTTTATTTGATAGTTGAATGAATCAAAAGCCTTGAATTTGCATTACATTCAGTTTGATTGCATCTACACAGCCTAAATCTTCAAGTTAGGATACTTATTGTAAAATTGTTTGGATACTAGCTTGGATGCCTATGATATGTTTGATGAAATGTTTGTTAGACCTGTCTCTACAATGTAAAGATATTGATAAAAGTTTTTGTGGAGTTCTTTTCCCCCCATTGTTGATACTGAGTCCATAGCTCAAAATGGAAGAGCACCTGGAGATAAACCAGGGTATGGTGGTTCAACTCCATATGGATTCTTATATTATTGTTCTCCTATTATTTTTTTGTTCATTTTCTTGGAGAACCCTACTCTTGTCATTACATTTGGGTAAAAATACACTGCCTCTTGTTTTATCTTATCTTTGTCTAAATCAACAAAAATGATTAATATTGAAATCTGACCTAACAGATTGTGAGAAAGATTTATCGTGGCAATTGTCTTCTGTTCACGCAGCACATCTATTAAGGGTGCTACTGTTACATGTTGCATTTTATAGTTGATGCATTTACTTCATCATCAAAAACCTAGGAAACAAAATTACACACGCAAACTTATCAGTTGTAGAGCAAACCAAAACATAGAAGGATCTGCAAGTAAACATAGATGTATATGGTATGCCTACCTCTAAGTTGTATAAATTCTTAAGTAACTTCATATTGGCTATGTTTGTGAAATTAAAAGTAACCGCAAGCGCACGGTATCGTGTAGCTAACGGGTCGATCTCAAGGAGATATGTCACTTTAGAATTAACTTCTTAATGATAATGCGAAAGTGCAATGATTCAAATTTATTAATTACTTAATTAAACTAAACGAACGTCATAATCCATACATCTAATGCGATCAAATTGAGACGAAAAATAAAGCAAATATAACCAACGCATAATTAATAAAGGCAGAAAAAAATGTGAATAATAAATAAATAAAAATAAAAGGGAAGTGATCCGAGTGTCAGCTTTGGATTTAGGGAAGGGGAGTATAATTATAATGACTTTGACCATGGACCCTTTGCCGTAGCTTACAGTCCACCGATCGGGGGAATGGATATTAAAGAAAAAGAAATTGCATAAAATAAATAATCAAAGCAATAAAAGGAAAGAGAAACCTTAACCAGAGAGGGGCACGACTGTAGGCATCTCTGATTAAGGACCCAGGGGAAGGGAGAACAATAAATAAATGCTAAAAGTAAATAATAGAGTAATAAAATGAAAGGGAAACCTTAACCAAAAAGAGGCACGACTGTAGGCATCTCTGATCAAGAACCCAGGGGAAGGGAGAACAATAAATAAATGCTGAAAGTAAATTGCAAAAAAAAAAAAACAGAGTAATAAAAGGAAAGGGAAAACCTTAACCAAAGAGAGGCATGACTGTAGGCATCTCTGATCAAGGATCCAGGGGAAGGGAGAACAATGAATAAATGCTGAAAGTAAATCCTAAATTAAGAATATAGAGGGGTAGATAGAAGCATGAATGGAGGGGGGAGAGAAGATTATTGAAGAATGTTACTTTCTTGCATCTTTGAACTTCAAACAATAAAAAAAAAGAATTGAACAAACGATTCGAATCTCAACCAACCCTAACAACCAAATCTAGATATAGAATGATCCAGATCTGCAATTGCTAGACCCAAAGAAAAATGAATCTTGAAACTTGAATCTTGAACTTGAACTTGCATTACATTACATAAAAAAATTTAACCTAAACATTCAATCTAAAAATTAGAATCTCCAAAAAAGCAAGCAAAGAAAACTAGAGAAAGCCTAAATAAACTGAAGAGAAAAGAAAGAGTGCTTCTACTAAGCTCTAAAAACACGTTCTCCCTTGATGGAGTATGCTCTCATTTTATAGAGTTTACATGGGATATAAATTTTGACAGAATTTGAATCAAACTCGGAGTTTCGATCTGACTTAACCAATTAGGGTTTTTGCATACTAATCGGACTGGCTTAGAGATATCAAATGCACAATTCCACCGTTGTATTTGAGGATCAAGAAGTTTTGAAGCTCTCCTCCAAAAATTAACTCGATCGAACACCAGATGACTGTTTGATGAAGGGCTTGATCAAAATTGAACAGAGACATTTAAAAACGGAATTTTTCCTTCTTCCTTCTCTGAATATAATTCTTTTTCCTCTTTTTCTTTCTTTAATCAAATCCCAAATAGGAAATAAGACATTGAAGTATGCAAGGACTCTTTTCTCCATTTGGACTCTCTCAATATAATCTCGGTCGTAGATCAAATTTGCCTCTTTATCTCTGAAATATTTTGGAGTTAGCCCATAATCACATCTCTAGCCCATCATGCTCTAGATCAGACCCATTTTCGCATTTGAGAATTTGAACGGACCTCTTAACGTGTAAAATTGCATGATTCATACCCAAAACTCCAAATATTTGCTTAAATCTTGAAAAGTTCTAAAATCTGCAAAAACAATATATACCAAGATAGCTCCACTCTAAGTGTGTAAAATGCATGCTTTATGCCCTAAGATTTCACACATAAATATACTCATCAGATTTCCCTACACTTAGACTAAGTTTGTCCTCAAGCAAGAATAAAAGGGGAAAAAAAATATATACAAATGCAGGTAAGAAACTAATGCAACTGGAAGGTGATGGAACTGGAACCAACTGAGGCGGTTGCCGAAGATGGTGTTGGAGTTGAAGTTGGTGCAAGAGAGGGTCTTGGTGTAGCCATGGAAGGTGATGGTGCAGGTGCCGGTGGCCCAGATGAAACCGTCAGTACCGGAGCCGGCGAAGCAGAAGCTGGAACTGGAGTTGTTAGAGCAGCCACAGGAGCGATTCTGAGAGCAGATCCCGGTGCCTGAGCAATTGAAGACTCAACAACGAACCCAATACCAACACGATAGCCACGAAACTAAAAAAACCCATCTTCATAAACTTGAAATTGCTCTCTGTAAGTAGTGGAATAGAGTATGAATTGGAAGATTGAAGAGAGGCAACGTTGGGTTTTTTTTATTTGCTTTGAATCAGAGAAGAAAAGTTACAATTGCAGGGGCGGCTATGGAATTCAAGAGATTACCATTTGCATCTGAAGAATAGCAGACACAGGGTAAGGAACAAAAAACCAAAATTTTCAAGTACATGCGTGAATCAAAAGATACATAAAGTGGCTATGATAATGTCAACAAAAAATCCCCAAAAGTCATCGAAACGGTAAGCTCCATTGATCCTTACGAGTTTCTCAAACTCATCCGAAACCCTAACGGCACCATCACTCGAATCCCTCAAGTCCCCAACATTCCGGCAACCGGCGACACCCCTGATGTCGATTCCGACGTGTCTCTTAAAGTAGAGAGGAAGGAAGAAGAAAGAAGGAAGAAGGAGCGGAGATCCATGGCGTCTGCGGCAGGTTCAAGTGCGGCTGCTCCTTTCTGGAGGGCAGCAGGGATGACTTACATCAGCTACTCCAACATCTGTGCTTCCCTTGTTCGGAGTTGTCTCAAAGAGCCTCACAAGACGGAAGCTCTGAACCGTGAGAAAGTTCATTTCGCCGTGTCCAAGTGGATCGATGGCAAGCCTGAGAAACCCAGTATGGAGAGCCGAATGAAGGTGATATCGTGGACAATCTAGGGTGAAGAGGGTGTTGCTGCCGGAGCCGAAGGTGGAGAGCCGACTGATGGTGGCGGCGTTGCTGCCGGGCGAACTTGGTAATGAGGTCCTCCAACCCATGCTGACGAGATTGCGAGCAGGGTGCGAAAATCGCTGATGCTACCCTGTTTCTTTCTCTTTCTTTTCTTCTTCCTCTTCTCCTTCAACGTCATTTGAGCACTGCCGCTGCTAATTTGTTTCTTTCTCTTTCTTTCTTCTTCTTCTTCTCCTTCAACGTGTTTGATTCGCTGGAAAATGGTTTCGATTTTCTGGCGATATTTAACTAGTTTCGTTCCTTGGTCAAGGGTACAATAGTCTTTGCAAAAATATGACTAATCAAGTAATAACCATTCTAACAGAATAGGACCTATGTGTTTTTTAAACATAAAGTGGGGTGTCAGTGTTTTTAGACTTTCATTTTGGGGTGCCCATGCAATTTGCTCTTTAAAAAAAAATTTTCTTCAACCTCATTAAGTTAAGTTGGATTGATATATAACTACATCCTTATTGAGCTACATTTGCATTGATATTGGTATTAACTTTGTTTATGTTGAGTTGTAAGAAAAAATAATTGACATTATAAAATATAAATAAAATAAAATATTAATTATTTTAATGATTATCTAATAATGTATAATTGAGATATTTATATCTATTAATGACTACAATAGGCAGTTAGGTTTAATACAGTTGATCAAGATGATCTTAAGTTATTCTACAAATAGATTATAGCTCTGATACCAATTAACACCTAAACCCAAAATCGTTGCTTTGACGCCAATTGATGTCGGAGACTGTCGTAACTAAAAATACAAATAGGAGAACATATTGAAATACAAATAAAAATTAGAACTACAATTAGAAAAGAATTTTAAAAAATACTATTGCAAAAAAGAAAGAGAAAAAAAAAAAAACTATTATAAAGCTTACAAGAAATACTGGATTGTACAATTTCGATGCTTTCTAAATATAAAATATAAAATATTATAATAATAATTTAACAAGAATAATAAATATTAATGATGATGTTGAAAAAAATGATTACATAATTTAAATATACTAATGATACTATTTGCTATATCTAAAAATTTTAAATTAATATCAAAATAGACTGATTACTTAATACATTATCGATTTAAGCAACTCTCTTTTTAGTGATCTCTTTCATTTAACTTGACGTTGACAAAAACTATACGTAGGTGGATTGTTATCATTAAAAATTATTTCATTCAATTTTATTTGGTTAAGTTGTATTAATATATTATAATATATTTGAGTTGTATTTACATTAACATTGTTTTTTTAATGTTTAGTTACAAGAAAAAATAATTAGGTATTTAAAATAAAATAAAATTGAATATTCAATGTTTTGATGATTATCTAACCATACATAATAGAGATGTGCTTATATTTTTTAATTGATGCATAATATAGTTACCGTGTTAGTATGGTAGGGAAACAATTATGATGATCTTTTGAACTATATTACAAATAGACTTTAGCTCTGATACTAACTAATGCTTAAACCATAAATCCTAAATCTATTTACAAAAAAAAAAAAATCTTAAATTTAATACTAATTAATGCTGAAAGTAGTCAGGACTAATAATACAAATGGGAGAACACTTCACTAAGTAAACAAATACTAAGACTACAATAAAAAAAAATTCAAAATAAAAAATTTTACTACACTATTAGAAAATAGAGAAATAAGCAGGGAGTATTATGAAATAAAACTATAACAAATCATAAAGACAATGGAGGTAGTACCTCTATGCTTTAAAAAAATATAAAATACTATAATAATAAGTATCAAAGATGATATTAAAATAAATTATTATATAATCAAAATAAATTATTAATAACGTTTAGTATATCTAAAATCTTAAACTAACATAAAAATAGACTAATTACTTAATACAACATCCATTTGTGTATATATCTATAATTGACCTAAAATTGACAAAAACAAAACTCAAATAATATAAAAGATTTACTTAGATTTTCTTAAACCTCATTTAGTCAATTTGTATTAGTTTATTATTACCTCCTTGTTAAGCTGTATTGACATTAGCATTGTCTCTTTATTGTGAAACTGAAGGGGGGAAAAAAAAAACTTGATATTTAGAATAGAATATTAAATGTTTTGATGATTGTCTAATTTTGTATAATAGAGATAGTTGTATCTGTTGGCGATTATAACATTTAGCTAGGCAATTAAGTATAGTATAGACGATCATGATAATCTTTTAAGCTATACTACAAACAAATTTTAACTCTGATACCACTAACGTCTAAATCCTAAACTTTAGTTCTAATACAACTGATGCCAGAGATAGTCATGACGGGTTTCAATCCTCTGTGGAAATCAAAGAAGTGGTTTTACTTTTATTCTCAGCATCTCCTCTTCTTGAACAATCATTATGCAACAGTCAATGGCCGGCCATTAATGAATATTTGGCAACCCACAAAAGACCAATGAAAATGTAACAAGTGGGAAAAACATAATTAATAACTGAAGAAGACCATAGAATAAATAAAAGTACTCCAAAAGTAACGAAGACAGCATCGTTTATTAACTAGAACTAAAAACTCTTATCAAAATCAACTAACACGAAGTGAAAGTTTCAGCACTAACGACTCAAAAAGTTCATAAAATTACTCAGTATATATAGGAGAACGATTGAGATTACATATGCTTTTCTTCTGTCCATGAGACTCCCTTCTTCTTTTCTGATCGATCAGTCGAATCCTAGATGACATTCTCCCACCAGACGTATAGGCCATAGCCTGGGTTGAACCCATCAAAGTAACTACTGTTCACCCACTCCAATGTGAAAGAAGAGGTATGATAACCAGGAATCGAGATCCAACCAGCTTCAATCTCACATATATCTTCTTCCGATTCTTGGTATTGCTTCATCACGTCTCTCAGAGTCTTCTCTGGAATTATCTCTGCAATTCTATACCTCTTTACCTGGAGAGTAATACAGAAGCTCCATCGATGAGAGCATAAAGAAGCTTTTGCATTAGAAAGAGGAGCCATCGTGATTTTTTATTGTAATTACTTGATGATTTGAGAGCGTCATGGGTCTTGTAGATATTTGAATTTTGAATCCCGCCCAGGAATTCAAAAATTGAATGAAAATTAAAAATTTGAAATGATGGTTGGTTCGTCTGGTCCAGTGAGATGGTTTGGTTTGTAAAAACAAACCGATTGGACTACTCACTCTAACTCTCCAAATTGCGTCAACGGCTAGGATTGATTTGAAGAAATCCAACTGCTCGCTTTAATGCGCATGATTGAAGCACTGTGTAGTATCTTATCACGATGAGTATAGTTGTCCTCTTCATAATAACATTGTTTGTGTGTGAGTTATTCTTGCTCTTAGGGCAATCTGATGAGCACATTTATGTGTGAAATCTTAGGGCATAAAACATGCATTTTAACATACTAACTGGTTTTACTTTCTTTTCCTTTTTATTTTTATTGTTCGCATTTTTTTCCTGTCTGTCTTTTATTTATGCATTGATTGTGTTTAATTTATTTTTCGTTTCAATTCGATTGCATTAGACGTATAGATTAGGATCGTTTAGTTTAGTTAATTAGTTAACAAAAATTGAATCATTCCACTCTCGCATTACTATTAAAAAGTTAAATTCTAAGTGGTATATTTCCTTGAGATCGACCCGTTAGCTACACGATACCGTGCGCTTGCGGTTACTTTTAAAATTCACAAACACTTGCAGTGGCAAGAACTTAGACGGGTTTGCTACAAATTTGTTGTGCGTTGATTCCTTTCTCTCAAACCTAATGAATTTTTGTACTTATTTCTTTGAAATAGACATAATAGAAAATGAGAATTGATACAAAAAAGAACCCAAATGAATGATGTATTTGTTATAAATAATATTTATTATGGATGTCCATTACCCCAAAGAGATTGTACTTCCAATTGAAGATCTCAATTACCTCAGGATGCAATATTGGTGAAGATCACAACCATCTCATTACACAATATTGGCAGTCAATATTTCCATTCTATGCACCTTCTATCTTGGGCGGCAATCTATCTTTCCATATCAAGAATATCTTATTGTGTGTCAGAATCATATATTGTATTTCCATATCAGAGTAGATGCTCCTTCTACTATAAATATGTAATGCACTCAACTGAATGAATAAGTTCTGATTGAACTCATCTTGTCTTTCTTCTTTGTATCTAATATATTTTCTCTTTATTTTATAACACGTTATCAGCACGATTCCGCTCGAAGAACGAATCCGCTCGAAGTATTGCGTTTTGAGAAGAAAGACAGCAGACTATGTATCATTATGTTTTCTATTCCAAAGTGAAAAGAATGATCGACCTCCTCGCACGTTTTTGTAAACAATGGAGTTTACCTTGTCCATCTTGAAATGTAAGTGCGTCATGATAAAAAGGTATGTGTTTTATTGAATCTAAGAATCAATCAAATAATAAGATATTATGTTGCTTTAACGATTGTGGTTTTATTTAGGGATAATTACTGTTGCCCCCCTGTACTTTGATTTTATTACTAATAAAACCCTGTTCTTTACAAAATTACTGTTGCCCCCCTTCCTTATAACGGTGTTAAGTAGCCGTTAAGTTTGAATATGTAATGTCCACTTTGTCCTTCATTAAAATTAAGAAATCAAAAGACAATACTACCCCATTTATAAAAATCAGATTAAATGTCAATTTTACCCTAACTTCATTTATTTTGAATTTAAAAAATATTGGTTTTCCACCTTCACTAAACATAGTTATTTTGAATTAAAGAAATTGACAAAATTCAAATTCGATTTGGTTTCCCACCTTCTCCTCTAGCATACGTAGGGAAGGAAACCACAAATTTTTTTTTTTTTTGGGGGACCGGTGCTTTTTTAATATTGGAAACGAAACGTAACACCTCCCCATGGGAGTTTAGACTTTTAACCGCTTTACTAACCCACCATTGACCAAACCACAAAATCTTGCCGTAGAAGGAATTAACGAAGTAGGTGATATTCAGTTTCCAAATTTGAGTTGAATTCTATCTTCCCTCCTCTTCGGTTTCTATTTTAATTTTATTCAATTATTATTTCTTTATTTTGGTGATTTTTTTTTAGAGTAAACAGGTTATGATTATTTTTTTCTCTACAATTAATTAAGGGTATTACTGTAACTTGACAAAAGGGTAAATAAGTAAAGAGATAAGTAAAAGGGTATTTTGGGATTTCTAAAAAATATGGAGATGCCACATCATCAGTAAACTAACGAAACTTAACAGTAGGGGGGCATTAGTAATTATAGACAAAGTTAAAGGTTGGATTAGTAATTTTGCAAAATACAGGGGATACATTAGTAATAAAATCAAAGTACAGGGGGGCAATAGTAATTATTTTTTTTTTATTTTTATTTTGCTCCCATTGTACCTCTAACCTATCCAAACACCAAAATTTAACAACAAAAATAAAATAAGTACAAATCCAACCCCCACCCAATCCAAATCTCAATATCTAAAAACATAAGAAAACAGAAACCCTCCAAGTGGCAAGAGTTGAAAATACAAAAAAAAAAACATACAAGAAGCACAACACGAAGCAGAACTTAAAAATTAAAATTAAAATAAAAAATACATTTGCAACTCACTAAAATTTAAAAATTTAAAATGTAAATACAACAAACTGAATTTTTGAAATTAATTCTCTTTTGAAATTATAAGGAGAAAATATTATTCATGAAAATATCCCAGCAAATTTTCAAGTTTCAGATTTGTTGTTAAAATAGTAATATTGTAAAAGGAGTTTTAAGAAATACTCTGAATGATATCATGCCTATTTGTGGCTGAGTAAAATAATGGACTATTAATGAAAAGTCATGAAGCTCATCTTATTAGTTTTACTCCATTCCCTGAAGTGAATGCAGCAATTCATAATATGCCTGAAAGAAGGCAAAATTAAAATTATGATCATGACTGTAGAAGAGGATGAGGCAAAAGACGGAATAATTACCGTCATTATTATGGAAGTAAATAAGAGAATAATAAGGATTCTCAATATAACAATTCAAGAAATGAAGATAATATTTTTTACCGATTTGGTATGAAAGCTATTAGACATGTATCTATCATACTCCACAATATTTAATTAAGCTTTGTCAAGCCTTAATTAAAGAAATAAAACTAATGTGGAGATAAATTAGATTTTCCAAAATCATGATACTTGAGCAATTTTTGCCTATAAAAGGAATGATTTTGATGGCCTCACAAATACTACACATCTAGATGCTACAAACTCTTTTGAAGATAATAGTTGAAGATTTGATTATGTAATTCTTTTATCTTCAAATCTCATCTCATATGTTAGTTTATCTTAAATTTAATCTTTTTCTTCTATAATTTTTTATTGACTTTTTATATATCTTTTAATATATTTTGTTTCATTTTGATGAAGAATGTGAATATTCTTTTATATGCTGTGACGCATATTATACTGAGAGAAAAATATACATATTTCTCTTATTTGATGATGCGGAAGTCAATGTTCATATAAAATCGGTAGTACAACATTGATTGGAAGCTCCGAAAGAGCTAATCTATTATTATCTGGGAGATAACATTGGCTATGAATAATTCATTATTTTGTAGTAAGTCTCAAAGAAACTTATTAAGTTTCAAAGCTATTTGCCAAAATGATTATCAGATTGAGACTACAAATAATGATATAAGTAAATATCTATACAAAGGTATTAGATATTTCTCCCAATTTGTACTACACGAATATCGCATGGTTGAAACACATGCTTGGGTAAATCAAATGAACATTGATTCCAATAATTTTATTATTTGGCATGACCGGTTGGACCATACCGGATCAAGTATAATGCGAAAAATTATTGAAAATTCAATTGTCATCCATTGAAGAACCAGAAGATTCTTCAATTAAGTGAATTTTCTTGTATTGTTTGTTCTCAAGAAATATTTATTATTAAATATTCACCAGCTAAAGTTGAGATTGAACATTCTACGTTTTTTAAACGTATAGAGGGTGAAATGTATGGGCCCATTCACCCATCATGTGGATCATTCAAATAATATATGATTTTAATAGATGCATCTATAAAGTGGTCACATGTATGTTCATTATGAACTCGCAATTTGATGTTTGCGAGATTGTTTGCTCAAATAATGAGATTAAGAGCATAATTTATGAATTATAAGATAAAGACAGTTTATCTTGATAATGCTGGTGAATTTACATCTCAGGCTTTATGATTATTGTATAACAACCGAGATCACAATTGAATAGCCTGTTACTCATGTTTATATCCAAAATGGTTTGGTAAAATTATTTATTAATTGTCTCCAATTAATTGCTAAACCATTGTTTATGAGAACAAAGCATCATTTGTACGCATCAGACCAAAAGGTTGTCATAAATTCTCCCTATTACAATTGGCTTATGGTCAGAAGCCAAATATTTCTCATCTTAAAATTTTTGGATGTACGGCTTACGTTCCAATTACTCCACCACAGCGCACAAAGATGAGTCCCAAAATAAAGTTGGGAATATATGTTGGATATAAATCTCCTTATATAATTCAATATATTGCTAAGGATAGGAGATTTATTTAATGCAATACTTGCTGAGTATTATTTTGATGAATTAGTTTTTCCAACATGAGGGGGAGAGAATAAACAGTTGGAAAAAGAGATTGATTGTATGCATTATCATTATCTCATTAGATCCTCACGATCGAGTCCTGGAACTTGAAGTTCAAAGGATAATGCAATAAATATTATAAATCAACCGCCGCATTTGTCGACTCGCTAAGAGTTACTAAATCTCATATTCCAGCTGTAAATGCTCCAATTAGAATTGATGTCCCAGCAAATGTAAAACCCAGCCCTAACCTTGACCCGGAAACCTTGTTATTTGTAGGTCCGATGACCCGAAGTAAAGTAAGAAGTCAGCTTTGGGCCATCCCAGTAGAGGACTTGGTGTCTGGCTTTGAATCCATGAAAGTTGATGATGAGGTTCTATTTATGGAAACTGAATCCTGATGAAGATCTAATTAGTTGATGGACTTGGAGTGCTCTCTATCTTGGTTTGAAGGCATTTTTACCTATTAGGTAAGTCACTTAACTTGTGTGCAAAACCCCTTTAGGATTGGATTTGATCTGGACCTTCAATTCCCTGTTTTGGCCTTGTCGTCGCATTGGTCGATCGATTGGTCGATCGACCAATCCACTCGACCAATGAGTGCTGTCTTTGGCAATTAGGTTGTTCTTGCTCTATTTAAGTCCAATCTCGAGTCCACTTCGTATTTGCTGCCTCCAAACCCTCTGAACGAACCAAAGACCTCTGCAAGTCATCTCTCTTGCATCCTTGGTGTTTTCTTGACGGATCTTCGTCGAAACTCTTCTTTTTGCATCAAAAGGTATGTCTACTCTCTCTTCTTCTCCTCCATCTTTGTTTTTCTTTCCTTTTTGAGTTGAGACAGAGAAGAGATGCTGCATTCTCTGTTGCAAACATCTCTGAACATGTTCTCATGATCATCCTAAGGATTTGAGGCTAGAACAATGATCTTAACCATGATCATTGCAAGCTTTTGAAGGAATCATGATCAAACCATGATTTAATCTCTGTTAAACTTCTAATCTGAATTCTGATCTCTTTGGATCTTCTTTTGTTGATCATGTTAGTAGTAATTACTGTGTTTTCTTTCCATGATCCATAATCTATAGATTTCTAGATGTTCTCTTCTACCATATTATGTGTTCTTCATGATGCATGATAGTTACATATATGGTAGGTTTTATTTCCTTATTTAGATTTATGCTTCTAAGCCTTATTCCATGAAGATCTATGTATGTTTTCATGCTTTCATTACCGAAAGCAATGATCCATCCTCCTATTGCTCTTGTCTTTGTTTTCTATTTCAAATTCATCAAGATCCATGTTTGAGTTAATTATGGTAACTTTTTGTTTCCTAATTTGGATCTTGATATCTTGATTTGATTGGTGTTTTGAGGTCCCCTATTTGTTAGAATACTACTGATGTAGTCTACCCCTTGATTAGTACCCTTTTGAACCACCAAATTCGGATTTCATATCTTAAAACTCTGATTTTATAGGTTATCGTCGCATTGGTCGACTGATTGGTCGACTGGACCACTCGACCAATCCACTCGACCAATGAGTACAAAGAACTCCAGATTTGGTCTGCTTTGGATGTTTTGATATCTTTTCTGTTAGGGATCTTTCCTAATATGTTGTATATACTTGTTTAGGACCTTCTTCTCAAGTTTGCCAAGATCTTACTTGATTTCTTAGGATCCCTTTGCGAGTTATAAAAGGTAAGGATGGTTATTTCCTTAATTACATAGATAGCATGAATCTAGTTTCTATATTTGAATATCATTAATATGTTTCCTAAATTAGATTCTTACAATGATATACTACTGTTGCATAACTTTGATTACAGTAGCATTACTTATTCATATTAAATTGATTCATGTATGATTTACTTACCAATGTTATACAAGTGATTGTAATTATCGATTTCTTTCCATATATGAAGTTACCATATATGTGATGATATGAATTGATGCATGTGTATGCTTACGTATGGTTTGGAAAGGAGAGGTGTCCTTTTGACACTTCGTCCTCCTGGACTACTACGGAAATATTATGGGATGTTTCCGGAGATGCCCTCTCGGACACCTTCCTAAACGTTTGGATGACATATCTAGGATTGTCTAGTAGTGTTTGGCTAGGATGTCCTCGTTATGTCGACCCTAATCGGAGGGGTATTGAGACCGAACGACCCGTGGTAGCAATGGGGATTCATGGGCGCTCAAGACCGGTAACCAACCCGTGAGAGGACAGGAATCACATTGTGGGGGCCATTTATTGGTAGGGTTGCATATGGTTAGACTTGGGCTCACGGGCGCTTAAGACCGGTAACCAACCCGTGAGAGGACGTGAGAGCTTCCCGTTTACCATATGTGGATGATCAATAGGGTTGATGAGTCCGTAGTCCGAGTTGGTTGGTGCCATAGGATACGCCGACTCTAGTGTGAAGGATACCGGAAAGGATCGTCGTGGACGAGGAATGGAAGTATCTGGATCTCGACTTGATGTAACCAAGTAGAAGACTTGCATTTGGCTAGGTTTTACCCCGACATGCGCCAAGATTTATACCAAATGGTTGTGAGAGAGTGTGTTGACTTAACCCCCCGCCAAGGTTTGTCCCGAGGGATGAAGGACCCATTACCAATCGGCTGCTCAAGACCGGTGAAATGATCCGTGAGAGAATCCAAGATATCTTAAATGGTTGAGGATGTGAGTGGACTTTCCTAAAGAAGTACGGTGTTATGACTTAAAGCATGTCCGCCAATAGAGACCAAAGCATACATAGAGTTAGATTCATTCATTCATTGTTTGTCTCATATCATATTGCATTTATGTTTGTTCGGAATTCCGCCATTTATGTTATTATGGATTTCAATCGCCTTACCGAGTTTCTTTGAAACTCATTCCTTTATTGTACAATGTTGTTAGACTATCCCGCAGTACCGAGTACTATGACGGTCCCTATGAAGAAGCGCAAGGCGAAGAGGCATATCTCCAGGAAGGTGATTGCGGTTACCACAATTACTCCGAAGATCCCGCGAGTGGTTATGCTCCGTACGATGCTTAGTCCGACCATTGAGTGGAAGCGTCCTTGTGCTATTTATGAGATTTACACTTACAAGGATGTTGTCTATAAAGTGGAGAACAATTTAGTTACCCAATGTACTTGTTAATGGGATTAGGTTTTGTCTAGTTTATTCTTTTAGAGCTACTTTTCCGCTGGATGTAAAGTGGGATTTTTGCTTCACTTTACTTATCCGTTTGATACTCGATTATATCTATTATTCTCGATTCAGCTTATGATTCATTCTTTCTTTATTGGATCTATGATTTATCTTCCGCACTCATGTTATGATTGTTCATGATTATGTTATTGTTTATGTGGGAGGTTGATCACTCGATACCCGATCTTCGGGCTGTGGATCACACTCTGGGTATGCCGTATAGGGTACCGGGCCGGGAGGGCGTGATGATTGGTATCGTAGCCCAAGGTTCGAGGAGATCCTAACCACAAAAGACAACAATCGAACATTCCCGAGTCATTGATCCGAAATGACTCATCTACTCTTAGAAGTGAATAATAGAACACCGAATTAGAAACTTGAACTTTGAGGCATAACAGAACATTTCGAATAACATACCATAATTATACTTGAACAAATGTCACTAATGCAAGGAAAAGAAAGGTGCATAACATACAATAATTAAAGAGGAACAAAATGAACTTCATTAATTTCAAAAGTTTTTACAATGATTACATCCGAAATGCATAAATGGAAATCCTAAGGTACAAGTCTATCTAGGTGATCTACTCGATCTCTCGTATGCTCCGAACTCCTCTCGCTAGCCGAGTCACCCGATGCTCTATCCTATCCCGTCGTGACTCCATCCTCTCGTACATCTGCTCCCGTCCGACCTCCATCCTCTCTAGCATGGAAGTCATCGATCTCATCTCGTGCACCAAGATCCGAAGTCTCCGGAACCGCATGTGAAGGGCCACCTACCTCGAAGTGTGATGAAGGAAACTCGTGATGCACAGTGCTCAGCCTCGCGCATATCTCAGCATCATCTCCGGCCCGATCATCACTATCAGACCGATATCCTCTCCTCCATCCTCCGATCCCCGATCCTCATCCTCCGATTCATCATCATCCTCACCCTCCGGACCAGAGATCTCTCTCGATCGATGTAGTCTCATCCGACGAATGGTCCGAGTCCCAATGGGGTATCCCCGTGATCTAGTGTCCATCGGTGTATCCTCGAAACTCACCCCGAAATGCCCGAAGATCAAAGTCGAAGCCTCCCATAGCAAAGGTTCCGCATGCTAGGCCGCAGAACCAAGTCCAAAGATGACCTCGCCGAATGATGTAGGAGAGATCGATCTCGAAGCCCATGTAGATGCGGTAGATGACCAAGGCCTCCATCACCGTGACCCGATGGTGATGTCCGGCTTTCGGCATGATGTTTCCGGCCGACTATGCGACCGATAATACGTGCAGAACCCGTCATCCGTCCGCTAGTCCACGGTGTGAAGCATCGACGGCTATCCCATAGCGTAGAGCAAATCTCGCGAAGCTCGTACGGCATCGATGGCTGTCCGGATCCGCTCCCGCAGTATCCACACACACCGCCGTGGATAGTAAGGAACCCGCAAGATCTCAGCCAATTGTCCGGGTAGAGAAGCGAATCTGAGTCCGGAAGACCCCGCTCCCGAGGACAAGTCCGAGTGGATGTCCCCCGGCCTCGAGCCTCCTCTCCGTGTAAGTAAGGTTGCCGAAGAACAACCTCACTAGCTCCGGTATACCGGCAAATCCTCGGTGAAGAGATGAGTCCACCGTAATGTGTCGAACCTCCGCCGAATCCTAAAGGCTCCGAGCTGGCGTAAGTGAAGTAGACGTCCCATCTCGATGTTACAATAGCTGAAGTAGGCCTCGACAGAACTCGGCCCGAGGTGTGTCAAACATGTCCGGCCTCCTAACCTCCTCTCTAGGCTCGAAAGGAACCCGACCTCCGCCCCTAAGAGCACCTACGATGCGACCACGACCTCTACCTCCTCCTCGCCCCCTCCCCTCCGCATGGTGTATCCGTGAAAGAGACAAGAGACAATTCCAATTAGTGCTATTTTAAGATTTGAGCCAAAAGGGTATTTTCGTAATTTTTCGGAAAATTTCAAATTTGGGGGAAATTTGATTTGAACATACTAGCATGTGCGCAATACTTGGAATTTCATGTCTATGAAGTTGTTTTGATGAAAATCGATCGAAAACTTGGATTAAAGCGAAAAATTCAGCAAGAAGGAAATTTGGGGATTTTGCAATTTAGGTCAAAATTGGATTTTTGAAAAGTTGAAATTGGTTAAATCAAATTGTATGGACCTATCTACAATGTCATCTTGAGCATGTAGCATTTGATCTCGTGCGAAAATTTCAAGCGGTTTGAGAGAAAACGAAATTTTTCTAAAGATATCGATTTCGGTATAAAACTTTGCGAGATGAGCACCAATGTGTTAAAACTTGTTGTCTATGCATGTCATTGTGTTTAAAACCTAGGGAATATGTTTCTAAGCATTCCTAAGCATGATTTCTAGCATTGGATACAAGTAAAGCATGGTTTTATTGAAATGCAAGCATGAGAAGATGAAAATGGAAGAAAGAATGAGAGATTTACCTTGTTTGTGAAGATGGTGTGTTGTGGTGTTGTTGTTGAAGCACTAAATCACCTCAAGAACACTTGTGGGAACTCTTGGAGATTTTCCCTAGAGCTCTCTCACCTTTGGAAGAAGTTAGAATGAGGTTGGAATGTGAAAATGAGGCTTATAATGCGAATTTTCGCATTGCTCGTTTCATTGGTCGACTCATTGGTCGATCGGGTCACTCGACCAATCACTCGACCAATGGTCACAAGTGACCTCATTTGCTGTTGAATTTTTGGAAAATGTGATTTTTGCCTTATGGAATATTGTTTGATGACTATATGGATATATTTGAGCATGATTTAAGTTTTCAAATCATTTGGACTTGTGGTTTATGTTGAATCTTCAAATTCGGTATTTTGATGTTCTCGGTTTGCAGTAATGGTTACTCCGAGAAGTGGGCGTGGTGAATCCAAAGGTCATGGAGGTGGTGAAATACCTCGGGAGGTGGTGAAGTACCTCATGGAGGTGGTGAGATACCAAATGTTGATCGGGTACTCATGAGATCCCCGGTGCCCCGAATGTTGGAAGTTTCAGAGATATTGCCAATATTATGGGCAATATGATGCAGCAGCAGAGCAGCTCGGCTCAACCAGATGTTGGTGGGTTTCATGACTCGCATAATGAGACCCGGGCTGGTGCTAATGTGAATCCTCATGCCGCAGTCCCGAATGCGGGAGGTTTAGCCGGAACTCCTCATACTCGCTTGATGGAGAGTTTTCTCAAGATGCAAGTACCCACTTTTACCGGAGTTACCAAGGACCCCTTGTTTCCTAACAAGTGGCTTCGTGAGTTGGAGAAGGCTTTCCGACATCTGCAATGCTCGAAGCTCGTAAGATTTTGTTTGCCGAGCGTGTTGCAACAAGAAGTCGATGCATGGTGGATCTCCACTCGTCCCGTTTTGGAAGGTTTGCATGCAGGAGTTGTAACTTGGGAGTTATTCAAAGAGGCTTTTTGTATGAACTACTTTCCCGAGGCGGTGAAGGATGCGAAGGAAGCCGAGTTTATGATTCCGACTCAAGGAACTCGTGTCTGTGTTGGAGTACCAACAGAAGTTCGAGGAGCTTCATTTCTTTGCTCCGCATTCTTTGAAGGAAGACCTCGCCAAAGCAAAGAAGTTCTTCAAAGGATCGCGCCCCGCCATTAAAGCTTACCTCACAGTCCAGCCTATAGTGAGCTATGCTCAAGTGGTGCAGTAACTCGAAGAAGTTGGAAGAAACAGAGAAGGAAAGTGCTCGTGTGCAAAAGCCTTGGCGAGCCAAGGAATTCTGGTTTGGTGGATCGCAATGACCGTCGTTTTGTGGAGACCTACACCCTACCCCACTCCTACCTTTCAGGCTAAGAGTGTAGGTCGAACACGGGTTTTCAGCAGCCCGGCCAGTTTAGACAAGATGGCGGAAACCGACCACCAGCAAGTGCAAGTGCAAGTGCAAGTGCAAGTGCAAGGCCTTTTGTTCAAGCCCTCTGCTGCAGCCACCCCCGTTGGATCCAAAGCAATCTCGTTTGCTTCTTCTGCAAGCAAGCTGGTCATTTTGCTCGTGCTCTGTCCGAGGCGGCCCGCCCAAAGAGCCCGCCCCCGTGGTGAAGAGTGCTCCCGCCTCCTCCCTCCGGTAGAGTTTTCAGTATTTCCAAGATCGAGCAGGATCCAAGCCATGATGTGATTACAGGTACATTGTTAGTCGCTTCTATTTCTGCATTTGTCTTATTTGATACGGGTGCATCTCATTCGCTCATGTCATCTCGCATTCATCAAGAAGACTAACCTAATCCCCGAGAAGTTGTCTAGTGGTTTATTGATTAGTACACCCACTGGTCCTCATGTGAAACTAGATAAGGGGTTATCTAAATGTCCCGTGTTGATTGGTGAGAAGAACTTGGAAGCCAATTTTGTGATTCTTGACATGAAGGACTTCGATGTTATTTTGGGAATCGATTGGTTGACAGCCCACAAAGCCGTGTTCCTTTGTTCCTCAAAGAAGATTCAGGCCCATATTTGTGGAAGTCCGGTCTTTGAATTTCGTGGTGAAAAGAGAAGGGTTTGTAAGAAGGTGCTGTCTCGGACCGATGCAAGTCTATGCCCTAGTGGATGATGCTTCATCCGAAGGCAAGGGTATAGTGGAGAAAAGAGTCGACGAAGTCGAGTTGTCTGCGACTTTGTTGATGTCTTCCCCGATGATCTATCGAGAGTGCCTCCGGACAGAGATGTCGAATTCTCTATTGATCTCGTCCCCGGTGCTGCTCCGGTATCTAAAGCTCCGTATAGGATGGCTCCTACCGAGTTGAAAGAGTTGCAAAATCAGTTGAATGAGCTCATTGATAGAGGTTTCGTAGACAGCCTAGTGTGTCACCTTGGGGAGCTCCGGTCTTGTTCGTCAAGAAGAAAGACGGTAGTATGCGCTTGTGCATCGACTACCGTGAGTTGAATAAGTTGACTATCAAGAATAGATATCCGCTGCCCGAATCGATGATCTCTTCGATCGCTTGAAGGGTGCAGTTGTGTTCTCGAAGATTGACTTAAGGTCCGGATATCACCAATTGAAAGTGAAGTCTAGTGATATCTTCAAGACAGCTTTTCCGAACGCGGTATGGTCACTACGAGTTTAGAGTCATGCCCTTCGGATTGACCAATGCTCCTGCGGTGTTCATGGACCTCATGAACCGAGTATTTCATGATGTGCTTGATAAGTTTGTGATTGTTTTCATTGATGACATCTTGATCTATTCGAAGAGCGAAGAAGAGCATGCGAGTCATCTAAGTTTCACTTTGCAAAGGTTGCGGGAAAAGAAGTTGTTCGCTAAGTTTAGCAAGTGTGATTTCCGGCTTAAGAGAGTGGTATTCCTTGGTCATGTAGTTTCAGCCGAAGGTATTCGTGTCGATCCCGAAAAAGTCCAAGTCTGTGGCTGATTGGGAGAGACCGAAGTCAGAACGGAAATAAGAAGTTTTCTTGGATTGGCGGGTTACTACCGAAGGTTTATTGAGAACTTTTCTCGGTTGGCTGCTCCTATGACTAAGTTGACCAGGAAAGAAGAGAAGTTTGTTTGGTCCGACGCCCGTGAGAAGAATTTCCAAGAGTTGAAAGATAGATTGACAAGTGCCCCGGTTTTGACTATACCCGATAGTTCCGGTGGTATGACAAATTTATACCGATGCGTCAAAGATTGGTTTGGGTTGTGTACTGATGCAACATGGCAAGGTCGTAGCCTATGCTTCTCGGCAATTGAAGGATTATGAGCGGAATTACCCCACTCACGATCTAGAACTTGCCGCCGTTGTCTTTGCTTTGAAGATTTGGAGACATTATCTCTACGGTGAGAAGATTGCCATTTTCACGGATCATAAGAGTTTGAAATACTTCTTTACCCAAAAGGAGTTGAACATGAGACAAAGGAGATGGTTGGAACTAGTCTCCGATTATGATTGTGATATTCAAGATCATCCCGGGAAAGCAAATGTTGTTGCCGATGCTCTTAGTAGGAAGAACCAAGAAGACTTTGGATTTGAATGCTTTGAGTTTACCATTGTGGTCTTCTATTGAGAGTTTTGATTTGGAAATCGTTCTCGAGAATTCTGATTTTATTCTTTCCGCCATGACGGCAAGATCTGGTCTTAGAGATAAGATTGTTGCTCTGCAGAGTTCTGATCAAGAGTTTTTGATCAAAGTTGAGAAGATTTCTTCGAATCCCGAGTCGGACCCCGACTTTGGTATATCCATGGATGGTGCTTTGTTGTTTAGAGGAAGACTGTGTGTGCCTCGCAAACGAAGAAGTTAAGAAAGAAATATTGAAGGAAGCACACCAGCTCGCTTTTTATCAGACACCCGGGAAGCACCAAGATGTACAAGGACTTGAAGGAACATTTTTGGTGGATTGGTCTAAAGGCGGATGTTGATGATTTTGTTGCCAAGTGTGAGACTTGCCAACGTGTGAAAGCCGTTCGACAACCTCCATCTGGATTACTTCAGCCTCTTCCTATTCCTAGTTGGAAGTGGGAAGATATCTCCATGGACTTTGTGACTAGCTTGCCTCGGACAAGTAAAGGCAATGACACCGTGTGGGTGATTGTTGATAGGTTGACCAAATCAGCCCATTTCATTCCTATGAAGATCACTCATACTCGGATAAGCTAGCAAGGCTTTATGTGGATAATGTGGTTCGTCCGCATGGTGTGCCATTGAGTATTGTTTCGGATCGTGATCCTAGGTTCACCTCAAGGTTTTGGAATAGTTTGCAGAAGGCCTTGGGAACCCAATTGAACTTGAGTACAGCTCATCATCCACAACCGATGGACAATCCGAGCGGACAATTCAGACATTGGAAGACATGCTCGGATCTTGTGTGGTGGATATGGGTGGTAATTGGGATGAACACCTAGCTTTGGTTGAGTTTGCCTATAACAACAGCTTATCAAGCCACAATAGGCATGGCTCCATTCAAGGCTTTGTATGGTAGTACTTGTAGGACACCTTTGTACTGGACTCGAGACAGAGAAAGAAAAGTCTTAGGTCCCGAGATGATTGAAGCTACAAGTGCTATGGTAGATATGATAAGAGAAAGGATTAAGTCTCGCCTACCAAGACAGAAATCTTATGCTGATAAGAGAAGGACCGATTTGGAATTTCAAGTTGGAGAGAAAGTCTTTCTCAAGGTCTCACCAATGAAGGGTGTGATGAGATTCAATGTTAAGGGAAAGCTTAGCCCTCGTTACATTGGACCTTTCGAGATTTTGGAAAAGGTTGGACCCGTTGCGTATCGATTAGCATTACCTCCGCCTCTTGCTGGTGTGCATAATGTGTTCCATATTTCGATGCTCCGAAAATACATAGAGAATCCGGAACACATTTTGCAGCAAGCACCGAAGGACTTAGTGCTGATTTGACCTATGATGAAGAACCGGCCGAAATCTTGGATAGGAAGGACAAGCAACAGGGAATCGCGCCATTCCTTTGGTGAAGATTCGGTGGAAGAACCATACCCCGAAGAAGCTTCTTGGGAGAAGGAAGAAGATATGAAGGAGAAGTTTCCTTACCTCTTTGGAAGCACAGTACGCTTTCAATTTCGGGGACGAAATTTCTTTAAGGGGGGAGAGAATGTAAAACCCAGCCCTAACCTTGACCCGGAAACCTTGTTATTTGTAGGTCCGATGACCCGAAGTAAAGTAAGAAGTCAGCTTTGGGCCATCCCAAGAGAGGACTTGGTGTCCGGCTTTGAATCCATGAAAGTTGATGATGAGGTTCTATTTATGGAAACCGAATCCCGATGAAGATCTAATTAGTTGATGGACTTGGAGTGCTCTCTATCTTGGTTTGAAGGCATTTCTACCTATTAGGTAAGTCACTTGACTTGTGTGCAAAACCCCTTTAGGATTGGATTTGATCCGGACCTTCAATTCCCCTGTTTTGGCCTTGTCGCGTCGCATTGGTCGACCGATTGGTCGATCGGGCCAGTCGACCAATCCACTTGACCAATGAGTGTGTGTCTTTGGCAATTAGGTTGTTCTTGCTCTATTTAAGTCCAATCTCGAGTCCACTTCGTATTTGCTGCCTCCAAACCCTCCGGAACGAACCAAAGACCTCTGCAAGTCATCTCTCTTGCATCCTTGGTGTTTTCTTGACGGATCTTCGTCGAAACTCTTCTTTTTGCATCAAAAGGTATGTCTACTCTCTCTTCTTCTCCTCCATCTTTGTTTTTCTTTCCTTTTTGAGTTGAGACAGAGAAGAGATGCTGCATTCTCTCGTTGCAAACATCTCTCGAACATGTTCTCATGATCATCCTAAGGATTTGAGGCTAGAACAATGATCTTAACCATGATCATTGCAAGCTTTTGAAGGAATCATGATCAAACCATGATTTAATCTCTGTTAAACTTCTAATCTGAATTCTGATCTCTTTGGATCTTCTTTTGTTGATCATGTTAGTAGTAATTACTGTGTTTTCTTTCCATGATCCATAATCTATAGATTTCTAGATGTTCTCTTCTACCATATTATGTGTTCTTCATGATGCATGATAGTTACATATATGGTAGGTTTTATTTCCTTATTTAGATTTATGCTTCTAAGCCTTATTCCATGAAGATCTATGTATGTTTTCATGCTTTCATTACCGAAAGCAATGATCCATCCTCCTATTGCTCTTGTCTTTGTTTTCTATTTCAAATTCATCAAGATCCATGTTTGAGTTAATTATGGTAACTTTTTGTTTCCTAATTTGGATCTTGATATCTTGATTTGATTGGTGTTTTGAGGTCCCCTATTTGTTAGAATACTACTGATGTAGTCTACCCCTTGATTAGTACCCTTTTGAACCACCAAATTCGGATTTCATATCTTAAAACTCTGATTTTATAGGCTACTGTCTGCATTGGTCGACTGATTGGTCGACTGGACCACTCGACCAATCCACTCGACCAATGAGTACAAAGAACTCCAGATTTGGTCTGCTTTGGATGTTTTGATATCTTTTCTGTTAGGGATCTTTCCTAATATGTTGTATATACTTGTTTAGGACCTTCTTCTCAAGTTTGCCAAGATCTTACTTGATTTCTTAGGATCCCTTTGCGAGTTATAAAAGGTAAGGATGGTTATTTCCTTAATTACATAGATAGCATGAATCTAGTTTCTATATTTGAATATCATTAATATGTTTCCTAAATTAGATTCTTACAATGATATACTACTGTTGCATAACTTTGATTACAGTAGCATTACTTATTCATATTAAATTGATTCATGTATGATTTACTTACCAATGTTATACAAGTGATTGTAATTATCGATTTCTTTCCATATATGAAGTTACCATATATGTGATGATATGAATTGATGCATGTGTATGCTTATGTATGGTTTGGAAAGGAGAGGTGTCCTTTTGACACTTCTGTCCTTGGACTACTACGGAAATATTATGGGATGTTTCCGGAGATGCCCTCTGGACACCTTCCTAAACCGTTGGATGACATATCTAGGATTGTCTAGTAGTGTTTGGCTAGGATGTCCTGTTATGTCGGACCCTAATCGGAGGGGTATTGAGACCGAACGACCCGTGGTAGCAATGGGGATTCATGGGCGCTCAAGACCGGTAACCAACCCGTGAGAGGACAGGAATCACATTGTGGGGGCCATTTATTGGTAGGGTTGCATATGGTTAGACTTGGGCTCACGGGCGCTTAAGACCGGTAACCAACCCGTGAGAGGACGTGAGAGCTTCCCGTTTACCATATGTGGATGATCAATAGGGTTGATGAGTCCGTAGTCCGAGTTGGTTGGTGCCATAGGATACGCCGACTCTAGTGTGAAGGATACCGGAAAGGATCGTCGGGGACGAGGAATGGAAGTATCTCGGATCCGACTTGATGTAACCAAGTAGAAGACTTGCATTTGGCTAGGTTTTACCCCCGACATGCGCCAAGACTTATACCAAATGGTTGTGAGAGAGTGTGTTGACTTAACCCCCGCCAAGGTTTGTCCCGAGGGATGAAGGACCCATTACCAATCGGCTGCTCAAGACCGGTGAAATGATCCGTGAGAGAATCCAAGATATCTTAAATGGTTGAGGATGTGAGTGGACTTTCCTAAAGAAGTACGGTGTTATGACTTAAAGCATGTCTGCCAATAGAGACCAGCATACATAGAGTTAGATTCATTCATTCATTGTTTGTCTCATATCATATTGCATTTATGTTTGTTCTGGAATTCCGCCATTTATGTTATTATGGATTTTCAATCGCTTTACCGAGTTTCTTTGAAACTCATTCCTTTATTGTACAATGTTGTTAGACTATCCCGCAGGTACCGAGTACTATGACGGTCCCTATGAAGAAGCGCAAGGCGAAGAGGCATATCTCCAGGAAGGTGATTGCGGTTACCACAATTACTCTGAAGATCCCGCGAGTGGTTATGCTCCGTACGATGCTTAGTTCGACCATTGAGTGGAAGCGTCCTTGTGCTATTTATGATATTTACACTTACAAGGATGTTGTCTATAAAGTGGAGAACAATTTAGTTACCCAATGTACTTGTTACTGGGATTAGGTTTTGTCTAGTTTATTCTTTTAGAGCTACTTTTCCGCTGGATGTAAAGTGGGATTTTTGCTTCACTTTACTTATCTCGTTTGATACTCGATTATATCTATTATTCCCGATTCAGTTATGATTCATTCTTTCTTTATTGGATCTATGATTTATCTTCCGCACTCATGTTATGATTTTCTTTTTTTTTTTTTTTTTTTTTTTTTATATGCCCCCCACCCCCCCCCCCCCCCCCCCCGCCCCCCCCCCCCCCCCCCGCACCGCCCCCCCCCCCCCGGCGGGCGGGGCAAACACAAACCAAACAAAAAAAAAAAAAAAAAAAACCAAAAAAAAAAGAAGGACAAAACCCCCCCAAGGAAAAAAACAAAAAAAAAAAAAGAGCCAAAAAAACAAAAAGGCCATAAAAAGGAGACAATTGATTATGAAGATCCTTGAATATAAATTTGTTGATGAATATAAATCAAGAAATGATTGGCCAAAATGTAGAGACGCAATTCAAGCAGAATTGAATTCGCTTGAAAATTAAAGTTTTTGGACCTGTAGTCCAACATCTGAAGGTATAAAGCCAGTGGGGTACAATTGAGTTTTCTGCGAAAAATGAAATGAGAAAAATAATGAAATCGTGATATATAAAGTATGAATTATGGCACAAGAATTTTCGCAGATGCCTGTCATTGATTACATGGAAACATGTTCTCTTGTGGTGGATGCAATCACCTTCAGATATCTTATTAATGGCAAGATATGAAAATTTTGACATGCGTCTAATGGATATTATTACAGCCTATTTATATGGCTCACTCGAGTGTGAAATATATATGAAAATCCCTGAAGGATTCAAAATGACTGAAGCATATAAAAATTCCTAGGAAGTTTGTTCAATAATGCTTCAAAGATTATCAAGGCATATATGGTAATTTCCTTAGTGGATATTTACTAAATGAAAAGCATAAAAATGATCCAATTTATTATTGTGCCTTTATTAAAGGATATGGATCTAATTTTAATAAGTATATATGATGATGATTTAAATATCATCGAAACTCCTGAAGAGTTTTCAAAAGCAGTAGATTATTTGAAGAAAGTTGAAATGAAAATCTTGAAAAGACAATGTTTTGTCTTGATTTGTAAATTGAGTATTTGACGAATGAAATATTCGTTCATCAATCAACTTATATAGATAATATTTTGAAGAGATTTTATCTAGATAAAATACATCCATTGAGTACCCCAATGGTTGTGAGATCGCTCAATATAAAGAAAGATTCATTTCGACCCCAAGAAAATAGTGGAGAATTTCTTGGTCATGAAGTACCATATCTTAGTGCAATTGATGCATTAATGTATCTTGGTGATAATACACAATCGGATGTAGCATTTTCTATAAGTGTATTAACAATATTTATTTATTCTCCAATACGAAGACACTGAAATGTTATAAAACATATATTTCAATATATTTGAGAAATTATTGACATGATATTATTTTATGAATGTGGATATCAACTTACTAATTTTGCAGATGCAGGATATTTATCTGATCTACATAAAACTAGATCTCAAACATGCTATTTATTTTCAAGTGAATGTTAGCTATTTTATATTTGATTAAGATCAATGATACAAAACATTCATGAAGCATGCAGTCTTCTACTAGAAGAAGGAATTTCAACAATATTATATGAAGATTATGCTGCATGCAAAGCTCAATTGAAGGGATGATACATCAAAGAAGATAGAACGAAGCATATTTCACCGAAATTCTTCTTCACTCTTGATCTTCAATGAAATGGTGAAATATATGTTCATTGAATTCGTTCAAGTGATAACTTGACAGGTTTATTTATTGAGGCGTTGCCTACTTCAAATGTTGAGAAGTTGGTATATGATAATGGAATGTACGTATTCAAAGATACTCAATGATGTTATCATCAGGGGGAGTAAAATACGTGCTGCACTCTTTTTCCCTTAACCAAGGTTTTGTCCCACCGGGTTTTCCCCGGTAAGGTTTTTAATGAGGCAGCTACCAATACGTATTATTTAGATATGTATACTCTTTTTCCTTCACTAAGATTTTTTTCCCACAGGGTTTTTCTTAGTAAGGTTTTAACGAGGTACATTATCTATTGATGGACATCCAAGGGGGAGTGTTATAAACAATATTTATTATGGATGTCCATTACCCCAAAGAGATTGTACTTCCAATTGAAGATCTCAATTACCTCAGGATGCAATATTGGTGAAGATCACAACCATCTCATTACACAATATTGGCAGTCAATATTTCCATTCTATGCACCTTCTATCTTGGGCGGCAATCTATCTTTCCATATCAAGAATATCTTATTGTGTGTCAGAATCATATATTGTATTTCCATATCAGAGTAGATGCTCCTTCTACTATAAATATGTAATGCACTCAACTGAATGAATAAGTTCTGATTGAACTCATCTTGTCTTTCTTCTTTGTATCTAATATATTTTCTCTTTATTTTATAACAGTATTAAATAAATTGTATATTTTGATATTGGTTTAGGATTGTAAATATAATAAAAAAAACTAAGCATTATCAATTTATCTGTATTATGTAATTTTTTTTTCCAGCATCATTGTTGATACTTATTATTTTTCATGACCAGTTATTAATATATTTATTAATTTATGAATTAAATCTTTTTTACATTGGTAGATCTTATGAAATGTGTCTTATTTCTAAATAGGAAATCGAATAATGAGAATTTAAATCATTTTCGTCAAGCAAATACTAATACCTTTTCAACTTATATATTGTGTGGGTCCAATGTGAGATCTAAGTATACTATAAATTAAATATTAAATTCTTTTTTCTTGTAATGCTAATGTAAATGCAACTCAATTAGGATGTAATAATATTATAATAAAACTTAATTAAATGAAATAATTTTTAATATCATCAATTCACCTAGATATTAACTTCAAGTTAAATGAAGGAGATCACTAAAAAAAGAGTTGCTTAAATCGATGATGCATTAAGTAATTAGTCTACTTTTATGTTGATTTAGAATTTCATATACAATAAATAGTATCATTAGCTTTTTTGGATTATGTAATCATTTCTTTCAGCATAATTTTTTATACTTATTATTCTCCTTAAACTGTTATTATAATATTTTATGTTTTGATAGGTATCAAAATCTTACCCTCTCCCATGTTTCTTGTAAGTTTTGTAATAGGTTTTTTGTTTTTTTGTTTTTGTTTTTGTTTTTTTTTTTTTTTTTTTTTTGTTTATTTTTTTTTTTTTTTTGGTAATAGTGTCTTAAATTTTTTTGTTTTAAAGTTTATTTTTAATTATAGTCCTATTTTCTATTTGTATTACAATATATTCTCCCATTTGTATTTTCAATTGCAACAGTCTTCGACATTAGTTGGTATCAAAGTTACGGTTTATGGTTTAAGCATTAGTTGATATAAAAATTAATTTGTTTGTAATATAGCTTAAAGGATCAACTTTTTTTTTTTTTGGTGGAAAATAAAAATTTCATTAAAAAGATATTAGTGCTGAGAGCAGTTACATATAGAGTCTATTCTTATACTACATTCATGAGCCTGTGTGGCTGCTAACTTTGCATGTTTTTCAAAAAATAGTTGGAGCACTAGATTGGGGAATGCAAAATATTTCATATGTTTAGTAGCTTTGGCCAACTCCATTAGTGTTGATAGCTTGTCAAGGGGCCACTTCTCTGTTGTTGGGCTTGGCAGGAGCTTTGTAATAAGGTGGTAATTTATCCAAATTTCATCAATTTTTATCCCCTTCTCCGCAGCTTCTCCCATTCCCATTTGTAGTGCAAACAAGTGTGGTGTCCAAAATCCCTTTAGTCTTCTTTCCAAAATTGACGGTTTTTAGATGCCCGTCTCTGCAAATCCCAGTACTCCAACCTGTTACTCCTAACTGCTGGTAATGTAGCCCTGCACATATCAAAATGTTTATATTAGTTTGAGGCAAATAACTACACCAATTTCTTTCTATTTCATCATAATTACAAATGTTGAGTTCATTTTTGAGGTTGGTCATAGGTACCCTATTTTCGTTTATTAGTTTCAACTCCTTGATCCAATGGTTTATGCTTTTTAATACCCTTACTGGGTTTGGTATCTTCTTATTGAAGACCCTGTCATTTCTCTCTTTCCAGATGAAGTAACAAGTTATAACGAATACTGACATAACCCATCGCATTTCATCCTTTCTGAATTGTGTGATCATTTCATCACAGTAGGCAAGAAGCGATGAGCTCTGCCAATTTTCCGTGCGTAACCCAAGTGGTCCCGCGTCATGTATTCTTTTCCCCATTCGCATGAAATAAGAATGTGCCATATAGTTTCCTCCTTTTTTCCACATATTGCACATTCTGCTTTCATGTCTGTCCATTGAGCGAGTTTGGCCCTGACAGGCAGACCGTCATTTAAAACTCGCCAGAAGAACACTTTAAATTTTGGGTGAATGGGGAGGTTCCACATTAGTTTCCACCACTTGGCGAGATGGTGGTCATGGTTCAAAAACCTTTGCTTCAGAATTTCTTTCAAGGCCAGTTTTACTGAGAAATCTCCATTTGGAGAAATTAACGAAGACCAAGAGTCTTCTTGATCCAAGAGATGAATGGAATGGATTATTGTAGAAAGAGAAGGAGGGTTTGAGGGTGCTTCCCTGTCTTGGTTGTGATTTTGATGTGCTTCTCCCACCATTGCAGCCACTGATATATGTCTTGGCCATCTGCTGAAATTCTGGTTATTGGCAATGACCTGTGCTTGGTGTTGTTACCATGGATCGAACCAAAACGATGTGTGTTGTCCGTTCCCTACTTTCCTTTCCACCATCTTCCTCAGCTGTGGGAGAATGCTAGTTATACTATTCCATATCCAAGATCCCCTTTGTTTCCTCACCATTGGGTCGAAAATACTTCTGTTCTTGAAATATTTTGCTTTAAAAACCCTTACCCAAAGTGCATTTGGATTAGTGATTAACCTCCATCCTTGCTTGAGTAGCATTGCCGAGTTGTAGTCTTCCATTTTCTTAAAACCCAATTCGCCCATCGCTTTTGGTTGACAGCATTTGCCCCACGAGATCGATTCAATTGTTTACTGCGTTTTGGTTGACCGTTCCGAACCTTTGGCGGGATGGCATCGATTTTGGTGCACGTGGTCTTCGGGAATTTGAGACATTGCATTTGATAAAGTGCCATGGATTGTATTGAAGCTTGCATTAAAACTCCTCTTCCCGCAAATGAGAGATTAGAAGCCTTCCACTTAGCCATCTTCGAGGACATCCGGTTTACCACAGGTTGCAAGGTTTTGGCTTTCGCTCTTCCAGGAATTAAGTTTGACCCCAGATAGGTTGCTTCCCTTTTAATTTCTTGAACCTTAAGGATAGCCAGCACTGCATTCTTCTCATTTGTCGGGACATTTCTACTAAAGAAAACTCCACTTTTCTCAAAATTTATTTCCTGTCCTGTTAAGTCGGCGAACAATTCCAGCAATGCCTTTAGAGCCAGTACCTCCTCTGAATTCGCCTTGCAGAATAAAAACGTGTCATCTGCAAAAAACAAGTGAGAAATTTCCGGGGCTCCCCTCCCAACTTTAATCCCACTTAGTAATTTCAAAGAGTTGTACTCATCGAGGAGGCGGGATAGAACCTCCATTATGAGTAGAAAAAGATAAGGGTTTAGATGACAACCCTGTCTAAGCCCCCGGGATCCTGAAAACCATGAGAACGGAGACCCCTTGATTTTGATTGAAAAAGTCGGTGTAGAAATTAGCTCATTAATCAAATTGCACCAACACTTAAAGGATCAACTTGATCATCTGTACTAAACCCAACTACCTATTGTAGTCATTATTAGATATAAATATTTTCATTATACATTATTAGATAATCATTAAAATATTAAATATTCTATTTAAATTATATTATAAAATATTAAGTTTTTTTTTTATTAAAATTCAACAATAAGTAGACAATACTAATATCAATGCTGATGCAAATGTAGCTTAATAAGGAAGTAATCATATACCAATCCAATTTAACTAAATGAGATTGAAGAAAATAATTTTTAATATTATTAAAGCCCTAATTATATTTTTCTCATTATTTGATTTTTTTTCCCGTCAACTTCATATTAATTAAAAGAAACTACAAAAAATAGAAAGTTACACAAAATGAATGATGCACTAAGCAAATTGTATATTTTAATGTTGGTTTAAGATTGTAAATAACCTAAACAAATGTCATTTTATCTGTATTATGTAATATTTTTTTTCTAGCATCATCGTTGATATTTATTATTTTCTTAAACAGTAATTATGATATTTAATTATTTTATTTATTTCTCCTTGACACAGATAAATTCTATGCAATGTGGGTCATACATTTATGTGAGTGTGATGGACGGAGGGACAATGATGTAGCCAGAATTCAACATCGGGTGAATAATAAGATTTCGGATCATCTTCATCAGACAAACACTAAAACCTTTTCACCACACATTGTGTGGGCCCCATGTGAGATCATGTCCCATTTTTGAATTATATAATCATATTTAGATGTGGGTCCATACAATAAAAATACTGTTAAATTTCTATAAGAATAAATAATTAAAAATTCAAAGATATATATTTTTCAATTTTAGGAGTAAGTTAGTTAAAAAAAATCTTAAACCATTTTTTTATAAAATTTCTTCCAAATAACTAGTATTGATTAAAAATTGAAATCAACTAAACAGTACACTTTGTTTTCTAATTCTCACCAAATTGTCTAATTATTAGCTAGTATCAGAGTTTAAAATAAAACCTAACTTAAAAAATGTGTAGATAATAATATAGAAAATTTTAAACTAATTGTTTTAAAAAATATAGTTTAAGAATTGTTTTAGTTCTTAGTTGAGTTCAATATAATGTTAGAAAAACAATTTCAATAATTAAATTTAAAAAAATTAACTTAGTTTTTAGTTTTTTAAAAAAGAATAATAGAAAAATTGAAAGAGTGAGAAATCGAGAGGAAAAAAAAAGAGACATAGAAATAAAAAAAAAAAATTGAGAGAGAGGAATGAAAAGTGGAAAAAATAAATAAGAATAAAAAGAAGAGTGAATAAATATAGATAAATTTTAAGGATTATGAATTAATTTCTAATTGGGATTTAATTTTTCCTTAAAAATAGGGCTCTAATGGTAACCGTTGGATAATCATGGAGAATGACATTTATACCGGTTATTTTAATATTTAAAAATTATAATATTGGGTGGCCAAATAGTGATATTTCACATGCATAATAAAAAGAATAGGAAAAAAAATAGCTAAAATTCTAAAAAAATGTTGGGGGAGGGGGGTGAGAGGATTTGGACTCATACGCTTTATTCTAAAAGGCCCCTATGGAGCTACCCCCTAAAAAAAAACCTAGTTGGAGAGAACTTGGACTCATACTGGTACACGGGCGTTCAAGTGGACATTATGCACTTGTTACACAACAACCCTTTATAGGAAGGGCCAAGCAGGGGGGACAACGGGTAGGAGAAATGGAAGTTTGGGCTCCAGAAGGATTTGGTGTTGCTCATATTTTACAAGAAATGCTTACTTATAAATCTAATCATATTAGAGCCCGTCAGGAAGTACTTGGGACTACAATCATTGGGGGAACAATACCTAACCCTGAGGGTGCTCTAGAATCTTTTCAATTGCTCGTTCGAGAACTACGATCTTTGGCTCTAGAATTGAATCATTTCCTTGTATTTGAAAAGAACTTCCAGATTAATAGGAAGGAAGCCTGATCGGAATGAATCATAATTTTTTTTCTATGATCGACCGGTATAAACTCCCTTGTCTTTGTTATTTCCTACAGCTATAAACATTCTACATAAAATCTCTCTATTTCTCATTGAATATGGTTTCAAATTTTCAATTTACTTTCTTGTGTTCTTTGAGTTATTATCTCTTTCGTTTTTAGTTTTTCTTCTAGTTTTTAATGTCTCTCCATCTTTAGCTGCTTCTTACCCTCCTATTTCAAATTTTCACTATTGTCTCAATGCAAAGCTCACTCAAACAAACTTTATAAACCTTTCTCATGTAGATAAAATCATCAATTATAAGAATGAGAAAAGCCTTTATGGAAGATTTGCCCAGTTAGAAATCACTCGCCCACTCTTAACTACTAGGGCTTTGCAGCAAGTTGAATGGAGCTTCAAGCCTTAAGTGTGATCTTGAAGCTTCGTCTTCGTCGACCTATGAGTTGTAGAGAAAGCTTTTTCTGGCAGCTCTCTCCAGTGATTCGTTTGGAGGAGTTTAGTCGTATTTATTTTGCCTATGAATAAAATTTTGGTCACGTGTCTCTCTTTGTACCTAATTTCGAGATGTGTTTTTTTTTTTTTTTTTTCTTTTTAGAACAATGAAACAAGTCAAAGTTGTTTTGCAAAAAACATTCTCATAACAAAAAATTGGATTGGTTCATTTCTTAAAAAGGATAGAACAACCCATTATACCCAACATATTTTGGTCATTTTTGGTGTTCTAAGAATGAAAGAATGCTAAGAACTGTTCATTGGCCCATTACCAATATGCCCTAGACTTTTTGGATGGAAAAGAAATAGTTTTGAGGGTTCTCTCTTTAAACTTGTCTCGTTAGGAGGTAGTGCGTCTAATCATTAGATCATGTTTGGTTGGTAAGAAATGGATAGAATAAAAATGAAGAAATATATATTTTTAAAAAAGTTTAAATTTAAAAAGAGAAATAAACACATTATACCAACTGTTCGTCACTTTTCTCTTTTTATTGTTTTTTTCATGATAGCTAAATTACTTAATCCATTTTGGTTCTTGGGTTTCTATCACCATTTAAGGTGTTGGGCAGCTGAGAACAATGTGTTTCCTGCTACCACCATTCAAGGTGTTTGGGAGCAAATTTTTACATAATGGTACCAACATCAATGTCCTCCAGTGCTTGCTTGGGGTTAGGAGAGCTTCTTCAACTCAACTAGGGTGCAACTTTGGCCCAGGTGGCCTATTCTGCACTGAACCTGAACAAAGCATGGACTAAAGATATTGTGAAATATTTAGAACCTAAATCAGGACTAATGCAAAGCTTGGGATTATTGTTTGTCTCTCCCAACCTGACCTGATCTTTTGACATTGATCTTGATTTTTTGTCTTTTTCTGGTCCTAATTATTCAAATTTAATTAAGAATAGAGACAAGTACAAAGCCATCAAGGGCAGGGAAGAACCAACAAGGATAGGGACAAGGCCAATCCATTACAACTTGACCTATTCAAAGACAATCACAGCGGGATTGGGCTTAACTTGGCTCGTTATAGTTCAAAGTTAAAGACAAGAATGTTAGGCCCTAAATCGAAGTCAGAGTAGGAATAGGGCTTAGCTAAACATCTACAGTTGAGATTGGATTTAGAAAAGCCTTGCCCATCCCTGCTCTATTGCAGCCTATTACGGTTTAAAGTTTTCTTTGGCTTTTCTTGACCCTCTTGGTGGCGTTGATTCCATTCAATAACAAAATCACATGTGAGCTTGTGTGTTTTTTTTGGGTAGAAAAGGGTTTATATATATATTTAAGCGTGTGACTGCGTAAGACTTCAATATTACAAAGATCCTAAAGCCAAAGAAGAGAACGTGTTCAAAGAGTCCGACATACTACAAACACTACAATCTTAGCATGAGAATGTGATACATGATTACAATCTCTAGCAATAAATGATCTCCGAGGATTAGGCCTAACCCGCCAGCACCCTCATTTCGGATGCGTCCACATTGAGTTTGATAATACCCATTCTAGGAGGGGTCCAGTGGGCCTCCTTGCTCCTATTAACTAGGCCTTGGTTAGGCCCATATGACACTAACAGGGATTATACCTTTGGAATTCTCCTATTGGCCATAAGGTATGGTTCTTTCCTTGTCAATTAATTCATCATGTTTTTTGAAAAAAGAAAATAAAAATTTCATGTCCATACAATAAGTGGGCCCATCTGATGCGTCTAAAAATTGATCAACCTTCGAATCCTTGCAAAACAAAGCCAGACGTGGGTCGATTCAGCGGTCTGGAAGCTACTCCGAAGGTTAAGTTAATAAGTGCCACAGAGCTCTAGCGAGTTACATAGCTTAATTAAAAGATGAGAGTGAAGGGAGACGATTCAGTTACATTTCATTTGCGTTATGCTTTAGTTTATATAGGATTTACTTCCTATTCTTGACCATTGGATTAACTCGCATGTTTCATGTAGTCGTCCGATCGTAGAGTTTTTCTTTTTCCATATGCGTTAGTTACAATTTTCATATAGAACACGATTATCTATCATGAGTTTAACGGGATCACTTCTCCTTCTATAACCGTTGGATTCCTTGATGATTACGATACTTCTAGCTTTAATTCTTGAACCGGTCCCGATCGAAATGAATGGACTAACCGTGATCTGACCTGGTTAATTATTATTTACTCATCAATATCACAAGAAGGAAAATGTTGAAGCCCTGTGGTGGACATAGTAAAGGTGACATGGTAATTTGTAAATTTTGAACGAGTCATTCAAAGTGATATGGCAATGTCCAATGGAGTCCTTGCTGAGCTCTTAAGGAAATAGTAAAAAAAAATTTATAGAGGGGGTGAGTGTATGGTTGAGGCTAGTTGATAAACCACCTAATCACAATCAGTTAATAATTAAAATTTTAAAACAAATAAATAAACATGAAACAAAGCAGAAGGATTTCATAATTATTTGATTCAAGTGAATCTATGTCTACCCTTCTCAAAACCTTAGAAAATTTCACTAGTTTGTCTCTTTTATGTCTCAAAACCTTAGAAAATTTAACAACTTAAAGTAGTCATTGGAAGCTGGCTTCTAACGATCAACCATTAGATTGACCGTTAACTCTGTTATCAATCAGGAGTGCTTCACAGTTGAAGCCATGTGGCATTTGGAATAGTATTGGTCCATTAGGTAATCTTGGCAAATGGTCGACGGTTACATCACCCATGAACTTTTGTTTTGTAGAGCTTTCAAAAAATAATTTTGGAACTGGTTTTTGCCCCTAAGTTTTGACACAATACACCCTTTTGCCCATGCATTTTATGCTTAATCAATTAATTATAATGCCAATTTCTTAATTCCAAACGCAAGATCTTCAAGCTTGACTTGGTTTTATTCTTGCGCTCTTGAGATGCATTTGCCTCTATGTTGGTCTAATCTTAGTTTTTCATATCATGTAAGTCTTGATTTGGATTTTTATGTCTTTCGGATTACTTCACTCCATGTAGATGTCCTTCGTATCTCAATTTGAGTGTATCATTTTGTTCTGGGTCTTTGCTTATCGTTAGTACAAGAGTAGATGTTAGATCCATTGGATACGTGTTTTTGATAATTAAATTGAACCTTATAATTTATAAAGATAGTAAGGTCATTTTCGTAACACTATCATATGTTGATGCGTCCGAAATTTGTTTAGCCTCCTGATCCTTGATAATATACCTGCAAAATGGGTTAGACGTGGCCCGACTACACGGTGTGGAGGCCACGTACCTCCGAAGGCTAAGTCAGCAATGGAACAGATCACAAAGCTCTAGCTAGTTGCAGAGCTTGAATTGAATATAGTAATGGGGGGGGGGGAACGATTCAGATATCTTCGCTGTGTATAACCCTTTAGTTTATATAGATTTATCTTTCATTCCCAACCATTGGATTCATTCACATCTTCTCTCGATGGCTGTTCTATCTTAGGGGTTAAAACCCTTTTTTGTAGATGAAAGCAGTTACCTTTCTCAACACGATCGTCCACTTCGTATAATGGTAGTTACCGTTTATAACTCAGTCACATGTCCTGAATTCTTTAGAACCATATTTATCCTCAAAAGCATAAAGTCTGGACCGACCTAACCGAGTTTCATGACCCGACCGTGGTTGAACCCATCTCCAACCGGAACTTGTGACCGAGTTTCTGCGTATCTTATCCTCATCATGTGTTCATAATTGAATGATCTAAAAAAACTAATGATAAGCTTAAAAATTAGGGAGAATATATATAACATAGGTCTTGTTCCATGTATGTCCTTAGATAGAGCTTATAGGTGGAGAGGATTCACAAGGCTGAACATTTAGTAGAGCTTCTCCTAACATGATAGGCTGTACATTTTTTTTCTTCTTTTTTTACGGCTCCTCTCATTTCTTCATTCATTTTTGTGTAGATTTTACTTTTCCCAATTTTGTTTTGCTTTGTATCCAACCCCATTTATTGGGTTAAGGCTCAATTTATTTCTTTTGTAGTTGTTGCGCTAGGCAAATCTTGAAAATGTCGTTATCTAAAATGAATTTAAGATTAAATTTGTGATAATCAAAATGTTAAGCATCCCCAATACATGAAAGAAACCTAACCACAATATGGAAAATGAAATTTACATTAATTGGGTGTGATTTAAGCTGTAGCCATCCTAACTAATATTGAATCAACTCTACTGGCTACTCTGTGAGTTGTGTTTTGAATGTGAAACCCACAATTACATGGGTGCATATTTCTATTGAATTACACTAGAATACATCGGTTAGTATGATACAATATTGGGATAATTACTATTGGCCCCCTGTACTTTGATTTTATTACTACTGTATCCCCTGTACTTTTCAAAATTACTAATCCAACCTTCAACTTTGTCTATAATTACTATTGCCCCCTTACCGTTAAGTTCCGTTAGTTAACTGATGATGTGGCATCTTCATATTTTCTCAAAAACCCCAAAATACCCTTATACTTATCTCTTTACTTATTTACCCTTTTGTCAAGTTACAGTAGTACCCTTAATTAACTGTGGAAAAAAAAAAAAAAAAAAAAAAATGAATGATTGAATAAAACTCAAATAGAAACAAAAAAGGAAGGAAAATCGAATTCAACTCAAATTGGAAACTGAATATCACCTAAAAAATTTTCAAAATAAATGAAGTTTAGTGAATGTGGGAAACCAAATCGGATTTGGATTTTGTCCATTTCATTAATTCAAAATAAATGAAGTTTAGGATAAAATTGACATTTAATCTGGTTTTATAAATGGGGTTGCATCATCGTCTTTTGATTTCTTAATTTTAATGAAGGGCAAATTAGATATTACATATTCAAACTTAACGGCAATTTAACACCGTTATAAAGAAGGGGGCACTAGTAATTTCGTAAAGAACAGGGTTTTATTAGTAATAAAATCAAACTACAGGGGGGCAACAGTAATTATCCCTACAATATTCGATACAAGACGATATGTCTCTTAAAATCACTTGACCGATATGATACTCAGTATTTATACTTTAAGCCTTGCTTACGACCACCACCATGCACAGCTTTCGTTTTTTATTTTTTCTTTTCTTTTCTCCTCTTGATTGAAAAATTTAACACAGTTTCTAATGATAGGCTCTGAAGACTCTCAAGGAAGTTGCCCTTCTATAAGCATCTTGTTCGGCTACTCGATCATAACAGTGAGACTGAGCCCATTTAGGAAAGACAGAATTTCAGATGGGAAGGAACCTATCGTTTCTCTCTCAAAGTATAAATAAGTCCATTAATTAATTTCAAGCCAAGCCAAGCCCAGCCCAGCCCAGCCCAGTCCAGAAGACACGGATCTCAAGAATAGGTGGTTTTGCAATCTAAGCCTAGGGACTATTGGCACTACGATAGTCCCATACGGTTCAGCTTCGAAGCTCTCTTCGGCTTGATAAAGTTGCAGACGCCTTCATTGATTGTCTCTTCGGAGACATCCGATAAAATTGGAACGATACAGAGAAGATTAGCATGGCCCCTGCGCAAGGATGACACGCACAAATCGAGAAATGGTCCAAATTTTTTTTGGCTTTTCTCCCGTTTTTACTCTCCTTCAGTTCTTATTATTCCCCTTTGCAATCTTTCTTCAATTCTTATTCAAGCTTTGCGTCTGTTTCTGTAGCATCGTAGTGCTCCGAGGATTGAATTTCATAGTTTATCCTGCGCTCTGTATATCTGGTATGCTCAAAGCTAAGGATCAAAGTTGTGCTAATATTCAGTTTGGTTCCTTTATGTGAAAGTTGAATCCGTATTGCAAGTGTAAAAGCTATCCTTAGACAAAAGACTTGCTGGTCTTTTGTTGATCCCTTGTTTCATAGAGTTTGAGTGCAACTTGAGGCAGTTTCAACCAGGAAAGGAGAAGCACTGTTCAGATCTGGATGTTAGTGAAGAGGGAGCTTCTAAATATTTCTTCCATTTCTAAATTCCCTATCTCTTCTTTGGACGATCTTATTCAGGCTAGATGCCGGTTCTGATCTGGATGTCAGTGAAGAGTTATTCAGACTGTCCATAGTGGTAATACTGTATGCTCTTTAAGAAATTCGAGCAAATGTGCTGGAGGTGTTTTTCGTGATGAGCAGGGCAGGATGGTTTCTTTTAGAAACTCTTGGGTATAATGTCAAATTTTGTAGCAGAGTTCTGGGGTCTTGACAGTTGTTGGAGTATGCCGGTGAGCTTAAAATCTGCAAGCTGTGAATTGAGTGTGATTTAGCTGTAGTCACAATATTGGCTTCCAGAGGTCTAGTCCCTTGGTTTGTTACATAAAACTGGTCGGCTCATCATTCCTACTCAATTCTTTCTAGTGAAAGTTGATTCAGTGCTTTAGAGAAACAAACCCAATTGCAGATTTCTTGCCAAGTGTGCAGCTAGCTTACTGGATTCTGCAACTACTAGCTCCATGTTTCAAGGTCTAGATCTTGAGGCCCATCTCCCCAACTCAAAAAAAGAATACTTTGCTCGAGATCTCACTGTGTTGGTGGAATTATTTCCCCAGTTTAAGGCTTCAACTTGTGGTGTATTAAAGGCATTTATGGTTGAGACTTACAGTCTAACCTATTTAAACCCTTCTGAACATACTGGTGACCTCAGATTTATGAAAAAAGCAGTATAAACTTTAGATGCCAAGTGACCTATTGTACCCATCATATACTCATACATTAATGTTCAAAGTTTTCAAAATAAAGTTTACAGTAAAATTGATACCAATCATCAAAGTTAACTCAAGAATCGAGATTCGGGCTCTTACATGCTAAGCACATTGTCTCGTCTTGCACAGCATCTCATTTTGCTGAATGGAGAAAAAGAGAGATCCTGCCATATGTCAGTGAGATCTCGAGTGTTTTCCTAGCATGAGTATTTCCTCTATTCAGTGCTTGATAATATGTGATAGATGCTCACCACATACCTAGATATTAGCTTTTCAATTAGTTTAAATTGTGATAGGTTTGGTCTATTCTACCACGGGCTTTTGTGTATGTGCTTGAGTCAAATCTTGCTAGCTTGCCTTCTTTTCTTCACGAGTTCCATTTTCTTTTATTTATTGTGGTGAGAGGGGGGGGGGGGAGGTGTTTAGCCTTGCCTTGTATCTTTTATTGATTCATTTGTCCTTAACAATGATTACCTTTTAACCACACACACAAACTAAGTAAATAAGTTTAATTTGCTTTACCAAGGACTGCTAAAATTTCTTAAAAAATGGTAGTTTTGTATTCTGTACCTGTAGCTTCCCCAGAGATGATGAAGCATTAAAAATTCTTGGTGAATCAGATAGCTGAAGGATGGGAATTAGTGCTTCAGTCACTCTTTTGGTGCCATGGTAATTTACTGTGAGACATGCTTCTGCAGCTTCATGGGCCACTATGTCTGTGACTCTGTGTGACTATTTCGATATATTTGGTCATCCTAACTTCTAGCTGCATCAGTAGAAACAGTTCAGTGGTTTTCACTGTCATTCTCTGAACATTCTATCCACAGGTCATGATTTTGGGATGGAGTCAAGAACCTCATCTAAAAAGTCAAACTAAAAGTTGAACTTGCAAAGCAGACTTACAGGATCATCCACTGCCATCAAGTCTCTCTAAGCGTCATCATCTAATCTAATTCCATTAACTCCTCTATTGTTCACCTGCAATGACAGTATCCCATATCAATTGAGAAATTTAATCGACTGAAGATTTCTGTTGACGTACAGATTATGCTCCATATTTCACCAAGATATCTAACTTTCCAAAACTGGGTTTGGATGAAATCGGCTAGGGAAGCAACGCTAGGAGGGTTTGTCACGTCAAGCTGATGAAAAATCAGATTTGAGAGTCCAGATCCTTTGAGCTTCTCAACAGCTTCAACACCCCTCTTCTCATCTCTGGCAGTTAACACTACTATTACCCCAACTGTTGTTGCCAACTGCCCACATATCTCAAATCCAATCCCTTTATTGGCCCCTGTAACAACTGCCAATTGCAATGGAACAGTTCAATCTTCTGATCATGGTTAAAGTCTGAAACGAGTTTCACAAGGCAAGAAAACCAGATTGAGCTTAAATTACCTCATTGTTGTTGAATCTCTGTTGGTTCTCAGCATTTTTGAATGTTGAGAAAGTACCCCAGATGAAGTTTTATGTATAATCAAGAGACTACAATTCTAGCCGGCATAAGTGGCCTTCTTTATGCGAATCATTGTTGCTCAAAAGTTGAGACAATAATGCAGTTTGTTTAAGCACCAAGTTTTTTTTTTTTTTTTGGGTAAGAGAAACTTTATTAAAAAACAAAGCCACGGTTACATCCTAGTTCCATAACATCGAAAAACAAAAGCCAACTAATATGAGGGGGGGGGGGGGAGTATGGGTGTATAAGAAAGCCTCCTGAGTAGTAGCGTTTTCCTTGGTCAGCGCATCAACCACCATATTGGCTTCCCTATGTACATGGGAGAAGGAGACAAATTCAAAAGAGGACGCCATTCCGTGAATATCTGAAATGATGGGAAAGATTTTCCATGGAACCTCTGAGGCTTGCTTCTGAAGGATGGTAATGAGTGCCAGATTGTCACTCTCCAAGGTTATATGGGATAAGGAAAAATCCTGCGCCCATACCATCGCTTGTCTGAGTGCCAATACCATCGCTTGTCTGAGTGCCAGAGCTTCCAAAGTGAGTACATCTTGACATGTCGAAACTTGACCAAAGCCAAAAACCATATTGCCATAGTGATCACGGGCTATACCCCCATACCCAGCTCTATGTTTTTCTTTGAAGAGTGACCCATCCACATTAATCTTTGTAATTTGATAAGAAGGTGTCGACCATTTGATTAAATTGTGGTTATTTATTGGCCGAGTAGGCTTATGAGAAGTTGAGGAATAAAATTGAAGACCTTTCCAAATCCCAAAACTACGTCCTGAGCCCTGCTGAGTCGCTTCAGGTTTCAGCTGAGATGTATATGATTTTCAGAGAAGCCAGAGAATAATAAGAATATCCATGCGTTCATGGCTAATACTGGTAGACCGAATGGATATAAGCTGCTGGACCTTGGTGTAGATTGAATCACCTATAGTCATCTTAGGATAATGTAGATCATTATAGTATCAGGACATTACCTGAGTATATGATCTAAGGAGGCGTCATGGTATCCACATAAGAGGCAATGCAAGGGACAATAAACTCCTCGCTGTGTTAGTAACCCTGCAGTGGGAATCTTTTGATGCAATAATTTCCAAATAAAGTGCTTTGGGTGAGGATGGAGTTGAAGACGCCAAAGGTTATGCCATATCTTCGAATCCAACTGATTAAGAGGTTGACTCTGAAGAAGATGGTAGGTTATCCTGTAAGCAAATTTTGCCGAGAAGACCCCCGAAGTTGTCCAATGCCAGATAATACGATCATTTGTGGGTAATCGAGGTATAGGAATAGCCAAGATTTTCTCCACCGTACTCCTAGGCCACCAGTTGGATAATAGATCTCTATCCCAACCCCTAGTGCGGGGGTTAATAAACTGAGCTACAGAATTAGGAGCATTGGAAGCAAAAGGAAAGCATCCGATATCAAGGGATTGATCAGGAATCCAATTCGACTTCCAGGGGTGAATGTGTGTTCCATTACCAACTTGATGAAATATGACATGCTTAATAATATCTCTGCCCTTCAATATAGATTTCCACCCCCATGAGTCTAAAGGTCGAGGCAGAACTTCCATGAATGAGTTTTGCTTGCAGTATTTCTGAATCATTACTCGTCCCCACAAAGAGTTTGTGTCATTGAGTAATTCCCATGCCTTCCGAGCCAGAAGAGCTAGGTTTGAAGCTTGAAGGTTTCTAAAGTTTAACCCCCATCATACTTGGGTTTACAAAGTGTGAGCCAATTCATGGTGTGAATATGCTGACTTTCTCCTTTGGACCAAAAGAAGGATCTCATACATTTTTCGAGATCCGTAAGCACTGTTGTCAATAGGTGAAAACACGACATAAAATGATTTGGCATAGCTGCAAGAGTTGCTTGAATTAGTACTGATTTTGCCGGATAAGATAGCAACTTTGCTTTCCAACCCTGAAGCTTGCGATTGACCCTATCTAACAGGGTCACACAATGCTTTTTCTTCATTCTCCCTGGGAAAAGAGGAATACCTAGATAAAGATCAGCCTCCGATGTGGGGGTAATGTGAAAACCATTGGATAGCGCCCTCTTCATACTAGAAGAAGTACTTGGGCTGTAATGAGCTCGAGTCTTTGAAAAGTTGAGTTCTTGTCCTGAAAAGGAACAGTATTCCTGAATTATCTGGCCAAAAATTTGAGCTTCTTGTTTTGTCGCCTGTCCAAATAGGATCAAATCATCAGCAAAAGCCAGATGAGATAGCCTCTCCACCTTGGGATAATTGTATGCCTTTGAGTTTTCTGCGAGCCACAACAAGCTCTAAATGAGAAGTTAGCAGTTCAGCACAAAGAATGAACAAGTAAGGGGAGAGCGGGTCTCCCTGCCTGAGTCCCCTGGTTGGAGTAATGCATCCTTCCACCGAACCATTAATGAGAAGTGAATAGGAAACTGATTGAACACAAAACATAATTCAATCTATCCACTTTGATGGGAACCCATAAGCAAGTAATACTTGTTTAAGGAAACTCCATTCAAGTCTATCATAGGCTTTACTCATATCCAATTTTACCGCCATAATGCCTTTTTTCCTCTTCTTATGCTGATGGATCTTAGACATGATCTCATGTGCAATGAGCACCTCTCATCTCTCATTCAGCGTATCTCATGATCTACTATTCATAATATATGCTGCAGTTTTTAAGTATTTCTATGGTTACTTCTTGCAACAGCACTCAACCATGTCAATCAATCAGGGTCTTCAGCAAAGGTGTTGGCTTGCATGTTTAAGTAATTATGAGTTGGCGTTAAATGATACTGTTCAGTTTACATTAGTGGGCAACGGACGAATGCATGTCTCGGTGGTTACATATTACTATGTGAGTGCAAGACTGATTGATGTTCACCTATTTGAGCGTATCTTCTTCACTGTATACTTGCAGGGTAGGGGTTACCGTGACAAGCCATATTTCCTTCTCTCCCTTGCATGCAGTGCTCGGGTGTCAACATATACAATTCACAGCGATGTTCTTGATGGATTGCTTACTTACCCTGCTACTGTGCATGGGTTTATTGTGTACTTAGTGCTTTCTTGGGTGTACTTATTGAATTTCCTTCGCTCATGTGCTAGCGACAACTGTAGTTTTCTTCGGAGCTAACGATGGCAGCTTTCTTGGCTTTCTGGTTATTTATATTCTCTTGGTGTCGAACCCAGTCTCTCCTCACCGAGTTTACTCAAAGAAAGAGGTTACTGACGATTGTTCGGTTTCTCTCTTGGTTGTTGTTTTCTCAATTGCAGGGGTTTACTATATGGCTCTTCACTCTGCTCTTTGCCCTTCCTCTTCTTCTAAGCCAGGATCTTGTGATCGTTTGGTGGGTGACTTCGCTAACATGGAACTTCCGGTTCGACCTACTGCAAAGGTTTCTATTTCTGAAAGCAAGCTTGCTGAGATTAAGGACAATAACCAATACACAGTTCTTGGGTGGGTCGTTGATGATATTGTTGTCACATATTATGATCTAACGACGTTTGTTTCAAACACTTTCAAATCAACAAATTTTGGTATAGCAGGTCATCATTTGGTGGAAGGCTCTCCAAGTAGGTTCACTATCAAATGTAAGATTGAGAAGACCATGCACATGATTTTGTTTGCCTGTCACATCCACCTAGCCGGTACCCCATTTGGAATACCCGGGATGTGATCCACAGTCCAAGGATCAATGATCTGAGGTCCATGCCTCCCACATACATGGTAACATAATCATGAACAGTAATAATCAATGGTAAAACAATTAATACTAAACGATATGTATAAGATAGGATTAAATATATATCAGAGTGCGGAAAATAGATAATATCAGAATATGGTCAAAATCATATCAGTGAGAGAAGGTGTGGTAGCCACTCTCTCAAAGCAGCGGAAAGTAAAAGTAGTTAAGTACATGTCCAAGTATCACCAGAAGAATCCAAATACATGTTAATTTTAGGCCCGTATATTCCATAAACACACCGGGGAAATGGGGCACTACGCTAGGGTTTCTTCTATACTAATAGTAGTCTCCTCAACAGTACGGATGAAGTAAACCCAACGCTGCCGCTCCCGCACGACTGTGGGGCTAACCCTGGTGCGGATAGTAATCCTCCTCGGCTCCAATATACGGATCCTCACCGACGCCACGACCCGGAGGGTAGTATGTGGAATCATAGTCCGCCTCAAGGGAGGTGCCATCGTAGTCCTCGGTACCTGGAATATAATCTAAATACATTTGCACAAAAAGGAATGAGTTCGAAGAACTCAGCAAGGCAGTTATTCCATAATTAGAAATCATACACATTCAGAACATAGTATAATGCAATGCGATATGGAACATATGATGCAAATATGAGTCTAACTCTATGAATGCTAGTCTCTAGGGTAGACATGCTTTAAGTCATAGCACCGTACTTCTCTGGGTCGTCAGTCACTCTCCCATTTCCATATCTTGGGAATGCCCGGGGAAGATCGGTAAAGTCATAAAAAAACCGTGGTAAGGGGATCGGTCACCGCTCTCTCACATCACCATTTGGTCAAGTACTGGCGCATGTCACAGTAAAGCCTAGCCCAATGCAAGTCATCTACTCAGTCGGTCAAGTCAGATTCAAATACGTCCATTCCTCGCCCCCAGCGATCCTTTCCGGTATCCTTCACACTAGAGTTAGCGAAATCCCGAATTTCGGACTCATCAACCCTATTGGTCATCCACATATAGTAAACGGGAAGCTCTCATGTCCTCTCACGGATTGGTTACCGGTCTTCCCAAGTCTATCCATATGCAACTCTACCAACAAATGGCCCCTTTCAAGTATCTGTAGCATGGTTTATGTCCCCTATCGGATTGGTTACCGGACTAGAGCGCCCATCCAACCATACACTACCACGGGTTATTCGGTCTCAATGCCCTTCCGATTCGGGTCTGACACGAAAAGGATAAACCTAGCCAACCAACTAGACAGTCCTATGTATGTCATCCAATAACCCGGGAGAGTGTCGATAGGCACCATCGGAGAACATCCCATACTATTTCCTCCGATGCCTAAGGACAGAAGTGTTAATAGAACACTCCCCAATCCCAAGTCAATACGTAAGCAATCACCTATTCAAGTTCATCATCTTTCATGCATCCAATACATCTTATCATAAAAGTTAAAACATGATATTGAAATGAATCATCATAGACATAAGTAAACAAGAATAGTAATGTAACATGACAAGAGTATAAAGATGTCAATACTACTGTTCTAACACATATATAACAGTCGTATAAAGATTTATAAGTAATCAAAAGGTTTCGTTCATGAACAAGAACATAAATCATAAGTTGGTGATCTATATGTTTATGGAGATAACCATCCTTACCTTGGGTTGAATTGATGATGAATTGAGAGTACCAAGAAATAGTCCAAAATAATTGTTAAGGCCCTAAACAAACATCAATAATAAGTTAGAGAAGAAATTAGGAAGATTGGATATCAATTGGATCAAAACTAGCCAAGGTTGCTGTCAGCAACAACTTTGGTAGATGGTTTTGGTCGATGGTATCGACCAAAAGGATCGACCAAAATTCCTTCGGAACAGAATGATGGATTTTGGGTGTTTTCATCCTAAATTGGTTTTCCGGTGTTCGGATCAATCTGAAACTTGGAGGAACACTTAACAACAGTAGTAGGACACTATAAGTCAAGAAAATTACCCAATCCAATGGTCCAAACAAAAAGCCCCAATTTGAGCTAACAAGTTCAAGTGATAAACATCATGGCATGAGTTGGAATTGATTGCATTGATGAGGAATGGCATGTAATAGTTATAGGAACCAATAGGATTTCGATTGGAATCATATAGAAGTGATAAACATGAACATAACATGCCCTACAACTCAGTTTGGTACAAAATGACATGAAGTTAATAGAAGAATAGAGGAATACATAAGCTAGGCATGAGGTGGAGGCATAGCATCAACGGATGGCTAAGAAACTCATAGATTAATCATGTGTAGACAATTGGAGTGGTGGTTGCAAGGTTGCAGCACCATTTCCAATGTCTCACCAGCAAGAAAGGAAAAGAAAAGAGTAGAAAATGGTAGGATAGAGAGTGGAATGGTGATTCATACCTTAGTGTGGAAGAAGTAGACAAGAATCAATAGTAAACAATGAATTTTTGATGAGGTGCCCTTCACATTAGCCAAGGAGGTGCCTTGGGAAGCTCTCCCCACGATTTCAGGTGAGAAAAATGATTGCACAAGGCTCAAGGCTCGAGGTCATAATAAATAGAATAGGAATATTCCATGGAATCTTTAACTTGGCAGACTGGGAAACTTTGGTTGATGGTTTTGGTCGATGGTATCGACCAAAAGGATTGACCAAAATGTTTCTCAGCAGAAAAACAGGTTTAGTTCAGCAACTTCAAGTAGGGATTTGAAAGGCTATACAAGGTCAATTTGAGTGAGGTTTTCTTCCACAATTCAATCAAGAAGTCTAGTTTCGGGGAATACTTTCGGATTGTGCACAGGAGGTCATTAGGTACATCAACGAGATTAATCTTCTCCGATGCGCAGACTTTCCTTAAACACTGATAATGCATTTAAGCAAGGGGTATCATCATCAATGTCCATAGGCTCAGTCTCTGAATCATGATCATCAATCAAAATGGTCCATAGGTCTCTTCTACCACCGCTTCGGGTCTTCGGACCTGAATACAACAGTGGATCCGGGTTAGGGTCATGGTTAGAATAGGGCTGGATATTACATTGCCTAACCCTGGAATTTTAAAGGACATTTAATCCTTTTTCAAAGTTGGGATCCTGCGATCCCTGCTTCTCTTATGCCATTCCAGTATGCTATTTTATGGGTACAAATTCTCAAGCTCCACTGGCGATTTTTCGATCATGAAGTATTAAACCTTATATTCAGCCAAGTGGGTTACGTCCTGGAGATTGAAATACCAAAAGGCGATGGTAATCAACCATACACTCCAGCTGCTCGTATCCTCTTACCTTTGAACCAGGACTTAGTATCTTCGGTCTTACTGGAAATCTCTCCTTCCGAAGTGCTAACTGTTAATTTCGCTTATGAGCTTCGTCCAGTTCATCTCTGCTCCTTCTGTCTTCGTATGGGGCATAAATATCAGGATTGTAGGTACAAGCGACTGGTTGCGGGGGGTGCAAGTTCCTCTGCAGGCCAGAGGGAGTCAGCATGTGTTATTCCATCTATGGCCATTCCTTACAAACGACAAGGCTATGTGAAGCTCGTCAAAGAGACATATGAGAGTGTTATTACTCGCCGTCGGGTTCTCAATCAAGCCCAGGTTATTGGCCCTGTTCCATCAGTTCGTGAAGAAGCGTTACACCGCAGTTTTTTGAAGCTGGCTGCAATCTTCAAAGGGCGCCTGCATTTCCATGATGACGGTAATAACCCTCCTTTGGATACTCCTAATAGGGGTAGGCTTGATCACTCTGAACCTGTTGTAACTCAAAATGAGGACATGTTTTTTGTTGTGCATCACCTTAACCCACCGTACTCTCTCATGGAATATACTAGGGATGCCTCTCCCAACTCGACAATTGGTAATGTAATGACCTTTTCACCTACACCTGCTCCTCCCCCTTCCCCTGTTGAGGTAATGGGTGTTGATCGAGCGGGTACTTCGGCTGAGGATTTACATTCTTTAGTGACAGCTCATTTAACCCCCACTAGTCTAGACAAAGGAAAAAAGGTTGCAGCTGTTGATTTACTCCCATGTAAGAGAAAATCGAGGACACAGGAAATGACTAGTGTTGGAAACTCTGAGATGATGGAGGCGCAGACCAAGAAATTTAAGGTGGATCCTTATGATTTCAATTTGAATTGCTCTGAGGTGATGATGACCAACCTTAATGGGTCATCGGAAGAAAAATGAATGGCATCATGCTCAACTGTAGAGGTTTGGGTCGAGCCTCTATACAGAAAGAAATTAAACTTCTCATCATAAAACACCGACCTTCTTTTGTTTTTCTTTCTGAAGTCAAGTCCTTAAAGGTAGATGTTGGAGTTTTCTGTAATTCTCTGGGGTTTTCTAAATGTGTTTCCTCTCCACCAGTGGGTAGAGCAGGTGGTCTTGTATTTGGTTGGCTTGATTCTGTTAATATAGATGTGGTGTGGTTTTCTTCGTGGTGTGTTCATCTTTTATTTTCGGATGCTAACAATCTTTGGTATTTCACTTGTGTGTATCTAAGTTCTCTTCCTTCTATTCAATACTATCAGTGGCAAACCCTTTACAATATGGGCTCTTTTATTGACAAGCCGTGGGCGATTGGTGGTGATTGGAATTCTTATTTGGACTTATCTGATCGTCAAGGTGGAAGGCAATTATCTCCTGGATCTTTGATCCCATTCCAACAATTTACACAAGAATTTGGAATGCTTTCGATTCCCTTCATTGGCACCAAATTTACCTGGTCCAATAAGCAAAAGGGTCTTCAGCGTATCGAGGGTCAGCTTGATCGAGTAATATGTAACTTGGATTGGCTATCTTTATTTCCTGAGGAAATTGTTCATCACATCTCAGTTACTCATTCTGATCATAAGGCCCTACTTTTGCAACATGATACTATTCATAGCAAGCAATTTCGACCTTTCAGATTCGAAAAGTTTTAGATCAAAGAACAGTCTTATTTCGCTTTGGTGCATCAATATTGGAAGAAGCCTCTCAGGGGTTCTCATTCTTTTGTTTTGGCTAGGAAACTGTCTAATCTAGCTTCTATCTTGAGGTCTTGGAACAAACTGACAGTTCAAAATTTGGAACTCAAAGAGGTGAGTTTGCGCCATTCTATTGTTGTGCATGAATCTGTGAGCTTGACTAGTAGATCAGAGCTTTGGTATGTTGAAGAAAAGCGAAGACTTGCTCTGTTAAAATTAAACTTACGATAGCAAACGGATAAATGGAGTCAAAAAGCTCATCTTTCATGGCTCTCTCAGGGGGATAGCAATACGCGATTCTTTCATCAAAGTACAATGGTCAGACGGGCGAGGAATAAGATTAGGCAGATCGCACATGCGAGTACTACGGTGCAAGATCATAAAGACATTTCCAATATTTTTGAGATGCATTTCAAGAACCTTTTTTCTTCTTCACAGCCAGCTTTTCAGGAATCTTATCTCTCACCAATTGTTAATCGTGTATCTGATGCGGACAAGCTTTCGCTCATTCGCCCGTTCTCGGAAGAGGAAATTTATGCGGTAGTGTTCGGCTCCAATGGTTTGAAGTCCCCAGGGCCTGATGGTTTCCCAGGTCTTTTTTATCAACATGATTGGGAGTTGCTTAAACCTGATGTTACTGCTATGGTCCATCAGTTCTATCATTCAGGTACATTTTCTTTATCGCACAATGCTACTTTTATTACTCTTATTCCCAAAATAGATGCTCCACGGGAAGTCAGTGATTTAGCACCAAGTTCAGTGGCAACGGCTATTTCGTTATTATTTTTTTTTTTTAGAAAAGCACTATAGGTCTCAAATATGAAATTTTCTTGTGGTCCGAGGGGAAGATACCATTAGACTGATTTCGTTCATCTATACTGATTTTGGTGTTGGTGTGCTGGCTATGTGTTTATCAAATTCAGTTTGGGTCATTTGGATCTAATTTATTTTATGATGGAATGCTTGATGTATTTATTTCTCTTATATGAGATAAAATTGGGTAATTTTCATATGGACCCCCTGAGGTTTGGTCCATGTCACTTTTAGTCCAATTTAAGATTTCTTTCGCATATGGCTTCCCCGTGGTTTTAAGAAATGATTAAATAAGGACAAGTTTAACAAAAACTGTTAGTTTAATAAACTTTGTGACAAAAACCCTTGTGTCTTTTGAATTTATTATTATTATTTTAATTTTAATTTATTAAAATAGATACTAAAATAAATAAATAAAAAGTCTTACCAAACTATTTTCCGCCCCAAAATAGCAGAGTTTGAAATGAGAGAAATGGAGATCGAGTCTCTGGTTCAGAAAGAGTACTCTGCGTTAGGATCTTTGAGAATCTCCTGTGATATTGCTTGGGCGATCTGATCTTCATTCCGAACACTTTGCTCTTATGGTGCGAAGGTTCTTAAGGAAGTAAAGAAGGTGGGTAGCAGATAACCATTAATTTCTCTTGACAATGGTTGCCCAAGCAGGGAAGAGAAGGAAGAGCGCAAAAGCAAAGAAGGGGAAGATGGAGGTTGAGGGAGCTCATGAGTTCTACACGACGAAGAGAAACTTTCGTAGTTGCAGAACCTTTAATGTCAACGGAGGTTTCGACATCGTCACTCTGTTCGGAAAAGTAATACACAGAAACTTTAAAAAGAAAAGAATAATTTTCATTTGGACCCCCTGAGGTTTGATCTATGTCATTTTTAGTCCAAATAAATGGATATTTTGCATCTGCCTCCCCTGAGGTATCCAATAAAGTCAATTAAGGACAAATTGTAATTTTTATGACCAAAATACCCTTGTCTCTATTCTACCGTAAAATTTGCATCATATCTTCACAATTAAATCCAACGGTGAGAATAAAAAAAAGGGTATTTGCATCTTATAAATTTATGAACTATTAAATCTTTGAATATAAAAATATTTTAAATTGTACATTTTAACGATTTAAAGTTTCTTAAATTATTCTTCCAAATTCCTACATCTTCTTCATCTTCTTTGATCTCTGTTCTCTCTGTTTCCATAGCCTATAGATCTTTAAACCCTAAATGTTTGCTTCAACCATGAATTTAACTCCCATCCCCACCACTACAGCCATCCCCAACCACAGTCACCGCCACCTCCAAAGCCCAGGAAGTAGCATCAGATTATACACCACCACCACCACTACTACCACTGCCACTACCAGCGCCGCCGACCCAACTAAGCCACTTCTACTGCCATTGTTGTTGCTAGCATTCTCTTTCTTGGCAGGGCTATGCTTGTTATTATGCATCCACATCTTCAAAACGCCCTTCTCAACTCCAATCTCATTGCAGAAATCTTCGATCAACTATTTGTCACTTTCTGCATCTTCCTACCCAGCTTCTCCAAGATCCGACCACAACCATTGTGGGAGAAAGAAAAAAAACTCTACGAAAACCATTACACCAACAGAAACCCTTTGTCAATCGGATTTGCACATCGGCTCATCTCTTTCGCAATGAACTTCGTGAAGAATCGTTCCACTTGAACTGTGGAGACATCACCTTTGTAATCATGCCAGACCAAAACGCGTTACGAGAATGACAAATCAAGAAATGAATGCATTCTTTGGAAATTAGTCATAAACCCTATAGGCAATCAATATAAGGGGAAATCGACTGAAGCAGCTTGGACCATTCACAGCAAAAAACAATGACGATGGTTGGAAAAACATCCAAGTTATGTAAGCTTAAGACACTATTAAAAGTGAAAAGAGGCCAAGCAGATGGAGGGCATGGTAGAAAGATTAAAATTAAAGATTTATGATATAGCTGAAATAAAGCTAGATAGAGAATAATAAGGAATAACATTCATGAGGATAAACCCAGAATGATGGACGAGGCCTTTGTCAAGTCCAGTGGAAAGAAACCTGAAGCAGAGTATGAACTACAGTTTGGTTGTACAAGTATAATCGCCTGCTATTTACAATTTCTCAAATGTTTTCACTTGTCCAGCTCAACCCTGATCCCCTGGTCCCCCTAACACTTCGCGGCTAAAGTTACTAGAAATTCTTGTCAATTTGAACCGAAATCCGCAGTGTAAATCGGGCTTGGTAGTTGGGTCGGCGGCGCGGGCAGTGGCGGTGGTAGTAGTGGTGGCGGTGTATAATCTGATTCTGCTTCCTGGGCTTTGGAGGTGGTGGTGACAGTGGCGGTGGGTGGTTGTAGTGGTGGGGATGGCAGTTAAGTTCATGGTTGAAGCTGAACATTTAGGGTTTAAAGATCTGTAGGCTATGGAAACAAAGAAAAATAGAGATCAAAGAAGATGAAGAAGATATAGAAATTTGGAAGAAAATTTAAGAAACTTTAAATCGTTAAAATGTAAAATTTAAAATATTTTTATATTCAAAGATTTAATAATTCATAAATTTATAAGATGCAAATACCTTTTTTTTTTATTATTTTCACCGTTGGATTTAATTGTGAAGATATGATGCAAATCTTACGGTAGAATAGAGACAAGGGTATTTTGGTCATAAAAATACAATTTGTCCTTAATTGACCTTATTGGATACCTCAGGGGAGGCAGATGCAAAGTATCCATTTATTTGGACTAAAAATGACATAGATCAAACCTCAGGGGGTCCAGATGAAAATTACTCAAAGAAAAATGAAGAATTGCTCGTCGACAGGGGCCTCTATCGAAGAACAGTTTATTAAACTAAAATTGTATTCCATCATTACGTTTTTTGGTTGATTCTTAGAAATCTTAAATGATTACAAAAATTGGGTCATTGCAGGAGATATATGCCTTTGAATTCTACTTAAAATTTATTAAACTTTCATAAGGGTATTTTTGTCAGAAATTTTACTAAACTAACAGTTTCTGTTAGGCTTGTCCTTATTTAATCATGTCTTAAAACTACAAGGGAGCCATATGCAAAAGGAAACTTAAATTGGACTAAAAGTGACATGGACCAAACCTCAGGGGGTCCAGATGAAAATTACCCGATAAAATTTGAGTAGTTTTCATTTGGATTTTCTGATATTTTATTTAAGTTATTTTTAGTCCAAAGAATAATATTTTGCATTTGCCTCTTGTGATATTCTAAAAAGCTAGTAAAGACATATTGTTGGAGATATGAAGCACTAACAAATTGGTATTAGAGTAATCTTTTAATTGAATATGCCGCTAGTTGGAGATATGAAGTTGAAGTCATTTTGGTCATTTAAATAATGATGAGTTCTTGATGTTTTTCATCGATACCATAAGAGAGACAAATGTAGGATGCCATTTTTAACATGGAAGGCAGATTTAGGTAAGGAGTTTTATGAGATTTGCAAATAAATAATTATCTAATTAAATTTGAAGTAAATTTGTCACACTTTTTTTTTTTTATTATTGTTTTGGTTGGTTGGAACTAAGGTTTCTCTAAGCCAGCTTAGAGGGGATGCTTAGAGGGCTGTGAGCCATTAACTTAATAGTTATGTGGCATTAGTTTTACCCAATGAACGAACTTTCGTTGGTTGCGCCAGGCGAAATGGCAAAATATCGCTGATATATCAGCGATATTTCGCCTATAGAAGTCGCTAAGTTCGGTTGATGTGAAGTTAATATTATCCAGTTCGGCTCCAAGTCCCAAGTCAGTTTTTCTATTAAATATTTGAAATCATAAATGTCCGGCTCCCAAGTTTTTTATACATTAAAAATTATATCTAAAACTAACACTTGAACTACGCGACAACACAAATGGACAGATGAAAGTTTGAAAGTTGAAACTGCATTTAATACTTGAGGGATGAAAATTGAAAAGACACTTGCGTGTGATGGAAGAAATAGGCAAAACCCATTTTTGAAGTTTTTGCATGTTCTTCATTTTGTTGCAGGGACCGGGATGAAGTTCAGTGTTTTGGGACGATGGGTTGCAGGGACAGGGATGAAGTTCAGTGTTTTGGGACGATGGCTCCGGCAAAGTTTATGGGTGACTCAACCATCATTCTACTTGCGAACCAGAGAGCATGGGTCATCAGATTTCGGCGATCGGAGATATAATGGGACTACCGGATTTCTTTCTTTCTTTCTTCTCCTTCTTTCTTTCATCAGATTCCGGCCATTTTCTTTTGATTCGCTGGACAATCGGATATTTTCCGGCGATGTTTCAACACTTTTCGCTGAATCGCCGGAAAATCGACTCCGGCGATATCTTGCAAATCTCGTTTAGCCCCCTGGAGCCAAATTTCGCCGAAATTAAGTTCCATGGTCTTACCAACTGAGCAACCCTCGAAGTTTCCCTTAGACAAAGTTATCAACTTTTTTTTCAAATTCTACTTCATCATCATTAGATATACACCAAAGGGGGTTGGGTGGAAGTTTGGCTACTTATTTGAACATTAGATGTCATTAAGCCTACACTTGATCAAATCCTCCATGCTCCCTCTCTTTTTGTCATGTGATTTCACAAATAACCCTTTCCTTTGTGCTTAGTTGAATTTTTTGAATCATCAAAGAATAGCTGACCTGATAGAATCCATTTGCACTACTAGTATTTAAGAGAATCTATTTATTATGTTTGACAGAGGACCAGCGATTATTTGGAGGAGAAGCAACAATTGAGGTTCATGCTTATCTCATGACTTAGTTTATTATTTCTTGTAATCATGTGTTCTTGATTTTTTATTTTTTTTTTTGAAAATGAGGCCGATCAAAGCTCTAATAGCCATGAAGAGAAACTTGGTTATTCTATCAAGGTCAAAATTGAGAAGATCATTTTAGCTAGACCTATAAATGAATAACCGAAATTTGCCTCCGAATTCGCATTCGTATTCATATAAGGTGTCCATATCTGAAATTTTTTATACTAGAAAATATTCATATCTGTCCGGTAAGCAATTGAATTCGGATTCGGATAATTACTTATAGGATTGGATAATATCCGGATATAGTAAAGTATTCAATATCTTTTTTCTGAAAAGAGATTAATCGGATTCGGAAACCGGTAATCAATAATCAAATAATTAGAAATCAAAATTACCTAGTTATAGTGAAGTATTAGACATTCTTTTCACTTAAAAAGGGCAGGTAATTGGATTCGGAAACCAGTAATCGTTAATCGGAATCAAAATTGAAAATAAAAAACAAAAAAATAAAAATCACTAATGAATAATCGGATAGTTTATCGAATTGAATATCCAGTAAAGTTCCGGATTCAAATTCGGATGCCTTTACTAAATTTTCACTGGATTCGGATTTGGATACGGATTTGGTTTTCTAATCGGATACTGGTGTATCCAAGCAAAATCCTATCCGTTTAAGGTCTAATTCGAGCTAGGTGATCTGCCACAATGTTAGATTGCCTACAAACATATGAAGCTTTAAAACTTATAACTTAGTCCTTATGTAAATGGGAATGTCTATGGCAATGTTGTTTTCCATTTTGCAACTCAAATTGGGCAAAGGCAAGACTAAAACCAAATAGAGATAGAATCCTATTTAGTGGATAGAAAGGGATGGGGCAGATGTGTGAATAAACTGATATAGTAAAGGAATAAGACAACAACTCTCAGGAATCATTGTGAGCAAAATTAAAATGAAAACTAGTGGTTGTCTATCTAACATTGCATTACTTAAAGCCCAATAGGGAAGAGTTGTAGGTAGTAGTTCTGGGTAGATCATTACATGGAAGAAAAGGAGTTAGTTTAACAATATAAAATCAAATAGCCAATGCAGTGTTGGTTGAGGGGTAAAGATCCGTACTTCTCAATGGAGAGGTATTGGGTTCGACCCTTGCGGATGGCATTTCAATTCCATAATTAAAAGAGGCACCAAAAAAATATATATATATATATATATATATATATATATATATATATATATATATATATATATATATATATATATATATATATATATATATATATATATATACACACACTATAATAAAAGCATGTACTCTACCTTTTTCGCAAATCTTTTTTTGTCCTTTGCTGTCCTTAGAATTTTTCTAAATACCAATAATGTTGTACTATTTGTTATTTCTTTAGTTATTTTTGAAAGGATGATTTGGACATTGTATCATGAATTATTATGAATTTATCCTTAATTTTAATCTCGATTTCTCTCGTGACCTCTTTCAATCTCTCTCAATCTTTGTCGCTCTATCCCTCTGCCTCTCGAACTCTCTCTGAATCTCTCTCTAAATCACCACTATCTCTCACAACCTCTCTCAATCTCAGTCTCTCGCTCTCTATATCCCTCTCCCTCTCGAACTCGTTCTGAATCCCTCTCGATCTCTCTGAATCTATGTATTTGTTATCTCATTGCAGAAAAGGCCGAACGATGGTGAGAAGAAGGACGACGGGGGAAGAAGGAAGATGGATCGATAATCGATCTCAGAAGATCAGGTTGGTATCTACAAGAGGTAGGCGGAAACCAATCTCTTCTATTTAGTTATCTTTGTTAATAATTCTCCTCTTTTTGTCGTATAATAAGCTCGGGTTTTTGAAAATCAGGATTAGAAACTTATAGAGTACGAATGTGTGCGATCTAGGATTGCAAATTTATAATATTGTAGACCATATTTTAATTCTCTCAATCTCAGTCTCTCTCTATATATATTTTATTTGTTTGCTTTTTTCTTTGTTAAGTTTCAGATCGTCTGATCAGAAAATTCTCCATATTCTAGGGTTTCCTTCTCAGTAAGAATAGAGAAGAAGCTAAAGCCTGCTACTCCAATATGAATGGCAAGCGTCTGAAGTTTGAATTCTGAAGCAGGTATAATCGGTAACCATGATCCTTAGGGTTTTTTAAATCCTTATCTTTGCAAACTATTATTATCAGGCTTGCGATTGAAACTGTAATTCTTGTGAGGGGATTTAGATATGTGTGGGACAATAAGGTTTGCGATTCCTGATGAAGCAAAATTTTGTTTATGATAAAGCGTCAGAAGAAGCTGAAGATAGGATTTCGCAGGTATGAGCTTGATAAAAAAGTCAACGTCAATTCATGAGTTAAATTTGTGTTCACCAGCTACCGGTTGGATTCGATTACTTTTCTTGAGAGATTAATTCAAAATCAAAATCTTATTAAGAGTATAGCAGAATTACAACTGTATAGAAGAATTGAGATGTGTAAATTTTCCTTCACTTTATCTTTCAATTCAGCAAGCAACCCAATTAATGGAGTCGTTCAACTCTGCAACTACAAGCCTAGGTTGAGAAGTTTCAACTAAAGCAGGTTTTTAAATTTGGAGTTATTGAGGATTCCTATTAGAAATAGGACTGAAGAGTAAAAGGATAATTGCAGGCAATTACCCTATGTGGATGGGTATGCAATTTTGATATAGTCTACCCTTAGGATTAGGAAAAGTTTCAGTCAAAGTTTTAGAAGATTTTAATGATTAGTCGTGACTAGACAGAACTCTCATGAGAAACACTTTGAATATGACTTCTAGAACAAAAGAAGAATAGCTGAAGAAGTTTTTAAGGTAGCAACTTACCTGTGAGAGTTCAGGATGAAGTAGGGGACTTATGTTTTATGATGGTTTGGTGAGGCAGCCGAGTGAATTGAGTATTTTGGGTTAATCTGGGGAGGCTCTGTGAATTTGAATGGTTTTTACTGGGGATATAAGGCTCAGGGGGTTTTTATTGGTTATGGTTTGTGGGACAAAATTTCAAAAAGTTAACCCTGGTTCTGTTGCTCTATCTGGCTGCAATCTGTTCGTGACGACCTCTTTTCATTTGGGTTTTAGGGAATAAATATTTAGAATGTAGTTGTTGTTCTATTTCTGCTGGTCTTCAGACTGGGGAATTACTTTTAGGGTTTCAACGAAGTGGTGCTGAGTAAGTTCATGAACACACAACACAATGAAGCCGGATACTAAGCTTTGATTGACGCCGAGGTTCAATCGTCGGATAATGAAACAATGCGTGCTTGCGTGAGTTTGTACTAATGATAAATGCATTCAAATCGTTCTGTGAGAAGTTTTCTTGGCCATATGGAGATTTATCTGAACAGCATATTAGTTGGAGTGTACCACGGGATGATTCAAGTAGCCGTAAAATTTTGCTGCTAAGACAAGGCAACTTAGCATCGTAATCTCCAAAGACAGTTCCACAGACATGCGTTAAGTAGAGATCTTGCCATAAAACAAGCTTTCAGAGGGTGTTTTTGCTGTCTCTGATTCTTCCTTTAAAAGTCAAGGCAACTCAGAAGAAACCTATCTTCAGTTTGACTAACACCTGGTCTGTTAACTAATGTTTCCATATCCTCAATGTTTCTTTTATGGAGATCATGAAAGTTCCCATAAATGCTTTTACAGAGAGAAATAACTGCAAGCCTAGGTTGTGAAGTTTCAACTAAAGCAGGTTTTTAAATTTGGAGTTATTGAGGATTCCTACTAGAAATAGGACTGAAGAGTAAAAGGATAACTGTAATGCATCATAACAACCATAGATTTATGAGATCAAATTTGAAAAGAATGACAGCTTTCTGCTCATTTTGTTGATTATTTTAACCCACCAATCAGAGACCATTTTTTGTATACTTTAAAATTTTATTTATGAGATCAAATTTGAAAAGAATTTAATAAGGATAATTATTGTTGGCCCCCTGTACTTTGATTTTATTACTATTGTATCCCTTGTACTTTTCAAAATTACTAATCCAACCTTCAACTTTGTCTATAATTACTATTGCCCCCCTACCGTTAAGTTCAATTAGTTAACTGATGATGTGGCATCTTTATATTTTCTTAAAAACCCCAAAATACCCTTATACTTATTTGTTCACTTATTTACCCTTTTGTCAAGTTACAATAGTACCCTTAATTAACTGTGGACAAAAAAAATAACTATAATCCGTTTTATTCTCAAAAAAAAAAAAAAAACTCAAATTGAAACCGAAGAGGAAGGAAAATCGAATTCAACTCAAATTGGAAATTGAATATCACCTAAAATTTTTTCAAAATAAATAAAGTTTGAGGGTGGGAAACCAAATAGGATTTGGATTTTGCCCATTTCTTTAATTCAAAATAAATGAAGTTTAGTGAAGGGGGAAACCAAATCGGATTTGGATTTTGCTCATTCTTTAATTCAAAATAGATGAAGTTTTGTGAAGGTGGGAAACCAAATCGGATTTGGATTTTGCCGATTTCATTAATTCAAAATAAATGAAGTTTAGGGTAAAATTGACATTTAATCTGGTTTTATAAATGGGGTAGCATCGTTTTTTGATGTCTTAATTTTAATGAAGGGCAAATTAGACATTACATATTCAAACTTAACGGCAACTTAACACCGTTATAAGGAAGGGGGCAACAACAGAATTTCGTAAAGAACATAGATTTTTAGTAATAAAATCAAACTACAAGTGGGGCAACAATAATTATCCCAATTTAATATTATCTTTATCAAAAATTTTCATTTCAACTAATGATTTAAGTTGTACAAAGAGTCAATTAAATGTCTAAAATAACAATAACAAGAAACCATCAAAAGAAATTAAATGAGCTTTTAACATGTATAAAACTTGACAATGGTTGCGACCTCCTTTGTAGAGATAGAAAGTCCTAAAATGTCATGAGTTCAAACTTCAGCCCCTACCACATCTTTCCCTTCCCCCCGAGAGAACCTATGGGCACTTCGGTCACTATAATTGGTTGATAATGACCCAAAAATAAAAGAATAAAAGTTGATAAGGACATAAATAATAAAACAACTAAATTAAAAATTGCAGAAAATGAATATTTGTGTATAAAACCTTGATGCTAAAGGTATTCCAAATCAAAAGAAATTGGCATTTACTGCATAACATAGTTTAGGGGAAAGAAAAAACATAAAACTAATAAAAACAATAATTCAATTCCTATTTATGTGCAAAATTCACATATTTGTTTTAATACCAATCCTCTTTATCTCTTTTTGTTTTTAAATTTTTGAATACTATTTCCTGCACTTATTTTCTATGTACTTATTCTCCCTCTCAAAAGTTTCACTGATTATTTCCTCACCCCAAAACTTGATTGTTTATTTCAATTGTCTTCTTTCTTAATATAAATTTTTTTTGACTCGATATCTTTTCTCATATGGCCACCGCATTTGCACGTGTCTTACTTTGCTAGTATATATATATATATATATATATATATATATATATATATATATATATATATATATATATATATATATATATATATATATATATATATATATATATATATATATAAAACAAATCAAATAACAAAAATTGAGGAAGATTTTTTCCCAAATTTTCCTTAACCTATACTTATAGAAAGGGAAGAACAAATAGGAAGAAAGAAACAGAAGACAATAAATAGGAAGAAAAGAGGAGAGATGAGATTTGAGAGACTAAATAGGAAGAAAAGGAGTTAGTTTCTAATTGGAAATCATGAATTTTGAATATCTAATAAGTTTTTTTTTTCAAAAATTTCATTTAATCCATGTTTATAGATAGAGATGAAAATAAATAGGAAGAAAAGATGTGAGAGAAAAGAGTAGGGAGAATATAAAGGGATTGAGAAGTTAGTTTTTAACTAGAGCTGACTTTTATATCCATTATTTTACATTTAAACATTATTCTCAATATGGGGGGGGGGGAAATAGTGATATTTCACATGTGAGAAGAGAAAAAAGTGGGAAAATGAAGGAAATTAATATAAAAATCCAAAATTAAAGGAATTATTAAAAATTTTGAAAAATCCGGGGGCCCTTAGTGGGTCCGCCCCTGCCTGGCATGTCTCTCCCTATTTTGTTATTCCACTATGTCCTCCTCCTCCTTCTCACCAATCATCTTCTTCCTTACTTTCCCTGCATCTTCAATTAATACAACTTATCTATTTAGAAGCTATCTTACTGTTAACTCTTGATCTGTTGGTTCCACCACGCATTTTCTTGCTCTATGAATTATTGGGGCACCACGCATTTTCTTGCTCTGTGAATTATTGGGGCTTGGTGTTGCCGGTGACCGTAGTGAATCCGTGTTGCCGGAAGTGGAAAGGGAGACAAGCAAACACCCGAGACAGGAGAGAGAAAAGTAATGGATGAAATGGTTAAGAGTTGGAAGAAAATAAAAAAGAAAGTCTGGCGAGCGGTGATGAAAATTACCTATAAGTAATAAGAAAAATCTAAAATTTTAACGAACGATTGGGAAGACAACAAACATCCTAAACAAGAAAGAGAAAAGTGAGGGATGAAGTTGTTAAGAATTGAAAAAAAACAGAAGACAAAGTCTGGCACAAGCGGGGATGAAAATTCCGTTCAGCTACACTTTAAAAAAATAATATAATACATAGAAATAACTAATTACGATAACAAATATGACCATTCTGGTCAGGTTATTAGTTTCCTTTTTTTAGGAAAAGGGAGCTGATAAATACACTCATTAGGTAATTAGGGTTTCTGTTTTCCAACCATTATCGCTTCAGTAGCAAGCCTCATATAGTCTCCTTCGTGTACTCTTCTTCTACACTATTACCTGTGAAGGAGATCTAGATCTCATCAGAAATTTTCATTCCCTTCCCTAGCAAGTGAAGTGGAGATTCACCAGAGTTACCCAGAAAAGAAGAAGCGAAGATTCACCACATCAGTGTAGGGTTTCCAACATGACGAGTATTGATAATAAGTCGAAGAAAGAAGAATAAAAAAAAAAAAAAGGGGTTTTGTTTTTTCCCGAAATTTTTTTTTTGGGGGATGAAAGTTTTGAGTGTAACTTGCTAGTCTCCCAACTCTATAAGGAGACTAGCAGAGAGGGGGAGTTAGAATTTGACTTATTGTAAAACTCTTACTCCTTTCTATTTAAAGATAATGAAACCTCACCCCTGAAGTAAGTTGATTGGGGTTTTCCTGCCGTGGATGTAGGCTTCACAATGAATGCTGAACCACGTTAATTCTTGAGTTCTTGTGTGATTGTTTATGATAAATTCAACATGGTATCAGAGCAAGGTTCGATAGATTGTTGTCGAGTTGTGTGGAGATCTAGAATCATGAGAAAATATGTGGCAGGAGAACAATGAAGTTTTTTGATTGATTGGTCAAAGGTACGATTTTAAATATTAGAATCGTGCGTTTCTTTTATTTAGTTTCCTTTCTTTTCTTTTCTGTGCTTTGTTAGATCGGATAAAAAAAAAAAAACGATCTGGTTTAGATCTTTGATCCAGTTTTTTATCGTTAAAAAAAAAAAAAAAAAAAAAGCGATTCTGTTGAAATCGTTGAAAAAAAAAAAAAAAAAAGAGGGAAAAGGAGGCCGGAAGAAGAGACGCCCATTAGTTTTTTTGATCTTTCTTTTTGGATTTTTTTTTAAAAGAAGGTTGTGTGAGTGGAATGAACGTGTGAAGAAGTGAAAAAAAAAAAAAAAAAGAAGAAGAAAAAGAAAGAAAGATATTTTGTTTTATTCTGGTACCGTACAAGTTATTTCCACAGGATTTTGTGTGAAAGTGTTTTGTACGGGGTTAAGTGGTTTTAAGGTTTTTGGGCGTTCCAGACTCAGTGGAAGTATCGGATCAAGGAGATTTTGCTCTATTGGTATATGATATTATGGGTTCGTACGAAGATCTTCCCATGGCAAGTTCTTTAGCAATACAACACTCTCTTGGAAAAATTATATCTTTACTGCAGAACTTCAGTCAGTCTCATGGTACTACTCTTGCTCTCTCTACTTTTCAGAATTCATTTATAGTAGATTCGGGTGCAACCGACAACATGTGTCGATCTACCACTTTTTTGTCTCGATTTGAGCACCGATAAGTTACAAACTTATCCTCCTATTATCATTGCCAATGGTACTACTCGTCCCAATCCAAGGTCAAGGGACATTGAACTTATTTTCAACCAAGACTGATTCATTATTTGTGCCATCGTTATCCCGTGAATTTGTTATCGGTTAGTAAAATTACTCAGAGTTTAAATTGTAATGTGATTTTTTCAAAGGACAAAGTAGTGTTCCAAGACAATTTAACAGGGACAATGATTGGTGAAGGTAGACTGCAAAATGGACTCTATATGTTAGATCCTACAACTACTGCATTGACTTCTATGAGTAATCATGAGAAATCTCAACTTTGGCATTGGCGTATGGGTCACCCTTCTGATAGGATTTTACGATCTTTAAATCCCGATTTATTTTTTAATTCTACCGGTTGTGATGCCTGCCATTTTTCCAAGCAACACGGATTGCCGTTTCCACATAGTACTCATGTTTCAAATGCATTATTTGATCTAGTGCATTCTGATGTTTGGCATTCTCCTATAGACTCTAGAGATGGATTCAGATATTTTGTTTCATTTGTTGATGATAAATCTCGGGCTACATGGTTGTATTTATTGTCCTCCAAGACTGAAGTACTACGAGATGTTTCAAGAATTTTGTCGAGATGGTTTTGACTCAAAGATCGACTCGCATTAAAGTTTTGCGAACAGATAATGGGACAGAATACACCAATAGGCCCTTTCAATCATATCTCAAAAGTTTAGGAATCTTACATCAAACTTCATGCGCAGGCACTCCTCAACAAAATGGCATTGCTGAGCGCAAAAACAGGCATTTACTTGAGGTGACTCGATCTTTGTTATTTCATGGGAATCTTCCCAAGACTTATTGGTCAGATGCTCTCAACACGAGTTGTTATTTAATCAACCGTCTACCCAGTACAGTTTTGAACTTTAAGATACCTTTAGAGATTCTATATGATCGTCCTATCATGATGTCTCATCTTCGAGTTTTTGGTTGCATTGTTTATGTTCATGCCCAGGGTGGTGGTAAACTTGATCATCGTGCTCGCAAATGTGTGTTTTTGGGATACTCATCTACTAAAAAGGGTTACAAGTGCTTTGACCCATCTACTGGTAAACTTTTTATTTCACGGGATGTGTCTTTTGATGAAACTCAAATGTTCTTCTCTAGCAGGAATCAAACTCAAGGGGAGCTAGATTACAGTGAATTTGTTCCTGTCCCATTACCAATTATTCCAGACAACATGTCTGTAAGGGGTGATGCTAATGAAGACAATGTTATGGGCGACACTACTGAAGATAACACTATTATAGGTGATGTCACTGAAGATACTAACGAGAATCAACATGGTGAAGCAACTACAAATGTACCTATTGTAGAAAATGATACAATTGAAACTATTGCGCAACTACCAATTCGCAGATCTACTCGAGTCTCTCAGCCTTCAGTAAGATTGCGCGAGTTTACCACTTATCATACAGTTAAGTTTCCAATCCAATCTCATTTAAGTTATGATAATATCTCCCCTCAATATTTTGCATATCTTTCGGCCATTGAAGACTATAAGGAGCCGACCAATTTTATTGAAGCTAAAAATTCATCTAAATGGGTGAAAGCTATGAATGAGGAACTAGAAGCTCTTCATAAAAATAAAACATGGGATATAGTGCAACTCCCAAGTGGCAAACATCCAGTTGGATGTCGTTGGGTCTATAAGACCAAGTTCAAGAGTGATGGGACTCTAGAGAGATATAAGGCAAGGCTTGTTGCCAAAGGATATACTCAAACATATGGAGTTGATTATAGAGAGACATTTGCTCCTGTAGTTAAAATGAATACTGTAAGAGTGTTGATGTCAGTTGCCATTAATTGTGGATGGCCACTTTTGCAAATGGATGTGAAAAATGCATTTTTACAGGGAGACTTACAAGAAGAAGTTTATATGAAAATTCCTCCAGGCCACCCATTAGAAAAACAAGATGGACTTGCTTGTAAATTAAAAAAAGCAATATATGGCCTAAAGCAATCACCACGAGCATGGTATGAAAAGTTAAGTACAGCTCTTATTAGATTTGGATTTACTAGAAGTGGATCAGATTCCTCCATGTTTGTGAAGAAAACCTCTACTGGCATAACAGTAATTTTGGTATACGTGGATGACATTGTAATCACTGGAGATGATCATGAAGGAATCAATACCCTCAAAGAATATTTGAAGAAGACTTTTGACATCAAGGACTTGGGACAACTACGGTACTTTCTTGGAATTGAAGTTGCTAGGTCTAGTAAAGGATTATTCATCTCTCAACGGAAATATGTTCTTGACTTGTTGAAGGAAACTGGCAAATTGGGTGTGAAACCAGCCAACACACCTATGGATTACACTTGTAAGGTTACTAATGATGATTCTCAATTGCAGGATAATAATTGTTTTCAAAGGTTGGTTGGAAAATTGATTTACTTGACTATTACTAGACCTGACATTGCATATGCAGTGAGCTATGTAAGTCAGTTTATGCATAATCCTACCAAAGGGCACATGGAATTGGTTAATCATATATTACGTTATCCCAAGTCTTCTCCAGGAAGGGGCATTTGCATGAAGAATAATGGACACACAAACATTGAAGGATATGCCGATGCAGATTGGGCTGGCAATCCTACTGATCGAAGATCAACTACTGGCTTTTGTGTATTCGTAGGAGAAAATTTAGTTTCTTGGAGAAGTAAAAAACAAAATGTTGTCGCTCGTTCTAGTGCAGAAGCAGAGTACAGAGCAATGGCGTCTGCCACTAGTGAATTAGTCTGGATTGGTGCCCTACTTCAAGAATTGGGGGTGAGAGGTTCTAAAAAACCCATGAAGTTGTTCTGCGACAATCAAGCGGCTACACACATTGCCTCTAATCCGGTGTTTCATGAAAGAACTAAACACATTGAAGTTGATTGTCATTTTGTTCGTGAGAAGGTTCAGGATGGAACTATAGAAACCCCTTATGTAAGAAGTGAAAATCAGCTTGCAGATGTATTCACCAAAGCCTTGTCAAAGGGATTGTTTCAAATTGCATTGAGCAAGTTGACCTCAAATGATGTTTTCGATCCAACTTGAGGGGGAGTGTTATGAATGTAACTTGCTAGTCTCCCAACTCTATAAGGAGACTAGCAGAGAGGGGGAGTTAGAATTTGACTTATTGTAAAACTCTTACTCCTTTCTATTTAAAGATAATGAAACCTCACCCCAGAAGTAAGTTGATTGGGGTTTTCCTGCCGTGGATGTAGGCTTCACAATGAATGCTGAACCACGTTAATTCTTGAGTTCTTGTGTGATTGTTTATGATAAATTCAACAAACAAAAAAAACGGTTATTTTTTTTCCACTTTTTCCATGGCCCCCCTTTTTTGGGATGGGAGGGGGGCGTCTTTGAGTTGCCCTAGATCAATTACAAATGCCCGGTACCGGTTCTCAATGCCATGGTTCATGGATTATAAGGGAGATGACAAATTAAGATTCATAGATCCTTGGTACGGCAAAAAGAAGTATACCTTTAAGCACCCAGAAATAGATGGAAGCAAGGTGGTTTACTCGAAAGAAGGCTGGCTGCTACTTCTAGTCGAGTCGCTCTCGGATGAAGATGAGAAGATGACCTATTCTCCGTTCCTACTGGATCCTCAAACTTCCTCTGAAATTGAGATGCCAAAACTGCCTTACTTGGAGATGAGTGGAACGTTCTCCGTCAACGACGGAATTCCTAGCTATGTAGTTTTTGTGGAAATCCCTGGAGGTGAAGATAGTATTCCAAGTTTCTTCATAACCAATACCTCTGAAATGTGCTGGCGCAAGTATTCCCCGAAATCTGGCTGGCTTGGTGTTAGATTCATGTTTGGTTGTGTTGGTTTTTTCATCGTGGGTAGTTTACTATACTACTTCGACTACGAATTTCTTGGGATGCTTGTTTTTGATTTGGCAAGCCTTAGTGGAGAGAGGGCAGGAGAATCGAGCCTCTTTATGATAGGCGTGAAGATCACATCATGGAATGCGATGGGGAAATCGTAAATGTGCGTTTGGAGAGGTGTCATTATGATGATTTGCCCAACAGTGGTGTTGGGTTTTTAAGTTGGACCTCAACAACAACCACAACAACAAACTAATTAGTTGGAAGAAGCTAAAAGAGGACGACCCCCTCCTTCAGAATAGAGCTTGGTTCATCGGAGTAACACAATATGCCGGGTTTACAAGAAAATTATTCCCTGGTGGATTAATGTCGAAGACGGTGAAGAAATTAGTATACTACGACTACAATTTAATCTACCATGACAATTCAATCTTGCCGGGCCTAAGTGCATGGATTATCAGCAAAGACCATGGCTTGGACTTGGAGGAATCGACTAAACCTGATATTGTTGCTCCATGGTTTCTTAATCACCAAGCAAGTTGGGTGGACATTTGTTGATTACTTGATTTTAGTTATCCATCTCGAATTAGAGATAAAAATAAATATTTTTACTAATATTTTTCCTAGGGCGTTTTGTAACAAACGTACAATGTATTGGGTCAATTTAATTTGTAAATTTATTCTTCAATAGTAATAGTTATATTTTTATGGTCTGACACTGGTAGGGCTTGGTTTAGGGTTTAATTCAAGTTGAAGTTCAAGTTCGGTTATATGTATTTCTAGCATAACACTTGCTTAGCATCAGCTTTGTTCATCAAGTTCTCTCCATGCCTTCTGTTAAGGTCGGCCTATATGTGATGGTTCCGAAACTATTGGTTGAACGGTCCAACCATGATCGACCTAAAGACATCTGAGTCTATCATACTTTGAACTCTTCATAAACAAGATAACATATGAAACGTATGCACTAAGCGTCTAAGCGTAACCGACCTCCTTAAAGATAGGGATAAGGATTCCGATTAAGGATTCCGATCAAGTCGAGTAGTTCGAATTGCTCTTAGAGTCTAGATGGGACTCCACAATTACAATCCAAGTAATACTTTCTTGGCGGATAAGATTCCTCTTCCCAGTAAGTTAACAACAACTACAAAGTTCCATTCGAACTTCATTATTGTACAACTACAAAGTTCCATTCGAACTTCATTATTGTACAGTTAAGGTAATTAACCTCTCCTAAGATCTATAAATACGATCTTTTATAAATAAGTGTTAATGACTAAAATGGTCATTCTATCTTGGCTGGTTTGACCCTTAGGTTTATACGGTTCAACCATTAGTTTTGTAATTTGGTCCAACCATCCGGTCTAGGGTCAGTCTGATCATCTGTTAAGGAAACTCAATCAAATTAGTCTTCTACTTTTTGTCAACTATCTAGAAAAAGGAGTCAGGTATACAACTCCTCTTAGAGTTATACTTGTTAGAACCAGAAGACCAAAGGCATAGTATAGACAGACCAATAACAGAATCAAGGAGAAACCAATATTTAAAGTATACTTCATGCCAGAATCACTTACCCAAATGTTGTAGAAGAAACAAAGGAAAATCATCACGAACTCGAACAGGGTGAGTTGAGGTGCACGTACAGTACTTTTCCTTAAGGTACTTGAACGCTCCCTTTTATGCCGACTGGGTTTATCCTTGACGTTCTCACCTCCAAGATACAATAACTCCTAGATCTGAAGGCAGCACTCCAACAGAGTCTACTTGCAAAGGAGATACAAAGGTAATACACAGCACAGGAATGAAGAAAACAAAATGGAAATTTTCTAACTCTAGAATTCGAATTTCTGTTTTTCACAAAAAAAAACCGAGTGACACTTTGTTCAGAGCTTCACCTCTATTTATAGGCTTGTATGAACACCTTTAGAGAGCTACATATGTACGTAAGGTCACCTTCAGAGAGTTGTGACTGTATGATCAGCCACCTCCCTACTGCAAAACCCAAAACCAGGTTTTCTGGATCCACAAGTCCCAAGTCCCATCATAGACACTTAATATTATTTATATAATATTATAGTGCCCCATGGCCTGGTTAGACTAGGGTCTACGGGTAGACTACCGCAACCACACTCGACTTGGTCCAGCTCGGTGCATGCGCGTGATCCACACTTAGCTCTCTACTGGCATACAACCCACTTAGGAGCTATATATGTATATATAAATCATATAATCATTAGCTCCATCCGATGTGTGACTAAACACATATGGTAATCTAAATTACCTAATATATATGCCGAATTGCCAAAACCCTTTGATTGAAATCTATACATCCAGAAGAGTCCTATAGAGTAAGAATAAACAAGAGTCCTAAAACAAAACTAGAGAGATAGAGTTTTAGTGTTTTGAAACTTATCTAAATAGTATATTATATTATAATATTATTTAATTTAAAACAAAAGTCCTACAATACTCTAAATCTAACTTTAATATCTTACATTATATAAACGCCTTAAGCAGGCGTAAGGAAGTAAGTATTCATATTTTGAGGGATCAATTACTTGAATTCTCTATTGAGTAGTTGTGATCATATTTCATTGTTACTGACTTGTTCATTGGAGACGTACCTTAACCCCCAAGGTCGAACACGTGTTTTGCTGGAACTTGACAGGGAAGGACAAGTAGGATTCCGTATCAACAATTGGTATCGTCTGTGGGAATCTTGATAAAAAAAAAAAAAAAAAAACCATAGTGCAAATCAGATCAGGAATGCTAAATCAATCAGGAATACTAAATCAACCCTCCAAATAATAATGAGGTGATCAAATTCCCTTGTGAGGTAATACTGCCTTTAAATTCCCTTTTGAGTAATTCAATCATATGGTATGTCGTGCATTCCCTCTTTTTTTTAAATAATAATTATTTTTCATTGATTTGAAGAGTATTCCCAAATCAAGGTTGCAAAATCAATTCTAACTTGCTTAATTTACTAAGATCCAATCATTTGTTGAGTGCCTCGATTTGATAAAATTATATTACAGTAAACAGATGGTAATAATCACT